>NC_089761.1:6899541-6918119 GCF_040412425.1 Macrobrachium rosenbergii
TTACGCAGAAACTTTACGCTTTTTTAAAAAGATTCTTTCATTTCAAAACTAAAATTGAAAAACTTACAACCATAATAAGATGAAAATTAATAACACAAAACACAACGATCTTTACACAGAAAAATAAATGCAAGGGAGATCCGACGACACTTCGCTTAAAGAACACTTCTGCTCTCTTAGAAACAAATATTTCAAACGCACTTCAGTATACTTTAAAACATCTTTAATACAATACCAGTTTTTTAAATTAATTAAACAGAATATCAAACCTGAAAAAAAGGAGCAACCGCGAGACTCGACAGTTTTGATTATTCAGTTCCCTCTTACTTTCAGAAAGATAACATTCTTAACTTCAGCATTCACCGGAAAATGTTATCATTACCTGAAAATCACCTTTGGAGTTGTCTACATGGATAACTATGTGGAACTGATCATTATATCTTCTTGTAGTATGTACAGTAGTATTGTAAGAGTAAGAAGAACCTAATAAATTATAAGACCGTTTTTCTCTTGATTTCATCGTTTAAGAAGATACTTTGCAGTGCTCCCTAAGTATCGTTCTGAAAATTAGATTTAAGATGAAAAACTTATATCCCCTCAAAAAAAAAAAAAAAAAAAAACGACAAGGTAAAGTCGACTCAGGATTCATTTTATGAAAGAGGTGCCTGTAACCAGCCTTTGTTCACTCGAATTTCAAAACAAACGCTCTATAGCGCGTACAGTGAGTAAACTGGTAAAAAATAGCTGTTATTACAGATTATTATTCATGCTTACCTGTCACCGAGCAAGTAAAACGGCTCTTTATTGCAACACAATTCAAGCGAAATAACACTGATTTCTCCGTTAATCTTTCGAGTGCACATAGTCGGTATCTCTGATGTCCTTTGAACAAAATGCAATTGCCTCTTTTGACCATCATCGCCGTTTCATGACCTCGCATAACTTTAATGGACGCTTCATTCGACAGGAAACTCATACTACGTCAGCTCGAATAAAAACCGGCCGCCGCATCCAAGGAAATAATGATGGCGATAATTTGTTACCCATTTGAGAAAACAATCGCCTCTGATCCTTCCCATTCAAGTTACGTTCTCCTACACACAAAATATACGAGTACCGGAAAAGATTTCATATTATCTGACTCGTTTGTTTGGAAAACTGTCATAAAACTTCATGCCGCATTTCGATGACTTTGTATTTATAGATTTATAAGGGGTTCATTGTGGAGTCAACCGACCGCTCGTCTTTTATGTCTATTCTATTGTCAGGGTTCCCATTAAAACAACATATATGATTTTTGGTCGTTTTCCATAGATGTATAAGAATTAACAGAAAATAGAGGAAAGAGAGAGAGAGAGAGAGAGAGAGAGAGAGAGAGAGAGAGAGAGAGAGAGAGAGAAGCGTTATAAACCGTGGAAATAATTCAATTTACTTACAGTACAAATAAATTCAAGCTGACGGTGAGGACGAAAATGTGAGTTAGAGAAAGTAATGTACAGTAGATGGGGGAAAGGTTGGGGCAGGAGGCTTCCTGCGTGAAGGGTTGGGAGAAAGGTAAGCGGAGGCAGTCTTATTCCAGTCTTCCATGGACTAATTGATTTTGCTTGTCTGATGGAATTTTTGAGCGGCATCTGCTTACTATTCATGAAAGCAGAATCTTTTACGAATTCCGAAACATTCAGTCTTTTACTTAACTTTCTTGATGTGTTCGGAGGTGAGAAAGAGGCTTCGTGACCTGCAAAGTGTGCGACTTAGTGATCCATTGGAAAAAGTAATGATATATTACGAAAACATATCTTCTTGAATATGATTGAGCTATAGAGACCTAAGATAAGATAAAATGCTTCAAGTCAGAGGAAACTACCGGTTGATTTCTAATAACTTTATATGGACGTTGATGCAATAATGAGAATGGTAATTTGTCCTTGAATTCTAAGATTTTTTACAGAAGCTGAGAACTGACACCATGAAGAATTGTCGGAATTTGTTCGTGATTATATACATATTTTCTATTCATTTGAAAGTTTTTCGAAGCCAGCTGTGTATGATACATGTGTATTTAAAGAGAATTTATTTAGCAATACACACACAAATGAGAAAATCCAACATTTAACTGAATTCTCTTTCTATGACTATCAAACAAATTAAAGAAAGTATCTTAACATTAACATTTTATATTTATATTTTGCATTTTAAGAACAGTCTTCCTCACTGCTCAAGATGTCACTTTTTATTATACTTAAAAGGTTTTATATATCGATATACAGACTGCCCATAACTTTACAGCTGACATTGTTAGCCAATTGACTCGTATTTACGCTTTCCAATTTTACTTCAGGATCTTTCGTGATCAACATTAGCGTTCACGTAGATAACGATTTTAATCAACCTAGGTTTACCATGTTCTTAATGGCATATTATTGGCGGTCTTGTGAATATTAAAGAGCAAAACATAAGGATAAATTGTGCAGTCAGAAGGCATCATTATGAACTCTGGCAAATCCTAAACCATGCTCTGCTTTCATAATTCACAGGGCACGATTAACTGTAGCCTAGAAAAAAATAAATTTTTTCGCTTTTTCTGCCACAGAATTCACAGACTTCCTAAAAACAAAACACAACCAAAGAAAACGCATCCATGGACGTATAAAGCCTTTTCACTAATGGATCGTGGACACTACGATAGACATAATCCTTAACCACATGTACCAGTCACAACAAACCACACCACAAATCCAAGAGAAGACCATAAGATGCATGCCTGAAGCATGCACAAAGGAAGCACCTTTTAAGTCCCAAAAAGGTGAATTATACTGCCAAATTCATGTTGTATCCATGAGTTCCTATGGCGAACGCATACAGGTATATGGAAACTTAGAGGACACTGTTTTTAACAATCATGAGAAACCAGAAATCTATACAAGATACATAGACGACATTTTCATTGCAACAAACAAGACATCTTCACAGAAAAATCCGTTCTAAACTTCCCCACAGAACACAGCTTAGACCAGAACCTTCCATTTTTAGATGTACTAGTAAACAACGAAACCAACAAATATAACACACAGGTATACCCGAAGGCTACCAACATCGGGTGAATGTCCGGAGGCCTGTAAACGGTCTAATCTGTTCATATGTACGGCGGGCTTTCACCCACAGCACCACATGGAAGTCGGCACACCTGGAGTTAAACAAAATGCAACAGGTACTCACTAACAACGGATTTGAAGATAACATGAAACAATCAGAAACGCTTAAGTGTTTTGATCGATACTACAAGCAAGACACCGCCACAGACCAACTAGACAAGAAGACAGGACAACAGATAACCATATACTACCAAAATAACTTTAACAATGAATATAACAACAGCAGCAACATAATCAGGAAGGTTATTAGGAAGAACGTCAAACCACGAGCCCCTTATACCGACATAAACATACGAGTATACTGCGAACCCCGCTTAATGGCCTCATTGGTAATGAGAAATAGCACCTGCACACCCACACCGAAGTAGATGACTACCAATGTAGTTTATGAATTTATTTGCCCCAAGCAGGAATGTAGTCCTTCCAGAGAAAATTACATTGGCAGAAAATCCACTACCCTCAGACGGAGATTACTTGCACACAGAAATGCAGGAGCCATTTTCCAGCACTATACAGAGAAACACGACAAGAAACCATCGCTACAAAACATAATAGACATCACTAAAATACAATACACATGCAATTCATGTCGGGACATAACAATCACAGAATCAGCATGCATAGCCACAAATAAGTCTAGTTTAAACACACAGCTGGAAGCCGAAAGAAGTTTACCCTCTGCACGGTCCAGAAACCAGCGACACACCCAAATCCAATGCCACATCCGAAGAAATCGATAATTTCATAAGAAACATAAGAAATAGAAACAGAAAGTAAAACTAATACTTAAAACATCATATACTATGTAATAACACATTATTTAAATATTATGTTAACTACTAACCACCCTACTGTATCGTAAATTAAACTGTAAATAAAAACTTTAGCAACTCCCATAATCCGCTTACAGCCGATGGCATGGTATAAATAGAAAGGGAGAATCTCAATGTATTAGTTCTGCTTGAAAAAGCCCGATATTCTGGCGAAACGGTCCGTAGCCATTTTAAATAAATGGAAAACCCACCATGACTATGTTTACTTATCCATATCCAGAACTCTGAAGAAGTATTAAAAACAGAAGTCTAGAAATATGAAAAGTCTGCATCAATGAATCTAATGGCCATCATTATATATATATATATATATATATATATATATATATATATATATATATATATATATATATATATATATGTGTGTGTGTGTGTGTGTGTATCAGTGTGTGTGTGTGTGTATATGGGTAGGGATTTATATATAAATGGATATATATAAGTATATATATATATATATATATATAGTATATATATGTATCCATATATATATATATGGAAAGAGCTGGCAACATATATAATTGTATATATATATGTATATATAAAACTATCCTAGTGCACGCTTTGTCTGCCCCTAAAGAAAATTTTCTTCTAACACTTTTCAAAGAAAAGTAATTTTTTTGTGCACTTTTTCTGCTATCTGATTTAAAAGCACTTTTTCAGATCTGCACTTTTTTTGCCAAACTTTTTACTGTGAAGTTTTTTTGTGAACTTCTGTAACTTTTTTGCCAACGGATGGCCCGGATGAAAAGCCTGAAGCTATGGCTTACTGTTGGTGTTTGATCATCCCTCCAATCATCAAACTTGATAGAAACACTACCCTCATTTGTTTATTTTAGTCAAGGTTTGAGTTAGCCATAATCGTGGGGTAAAAACCATGTTCCGGATGTTCAGTTAGGCCATGCACCGGGCCGTTGTTAAATTTTCTTGGGCCGCGGCTCTGTAAATGGATATCCATGAGGACCTCAGAGGCAGATCTATTTTCGGTGGCTTCTTTGATTTGACTTTAACACTGCTTCAGCTAAAATCAGTGCGCCAAGTAACTGGCGCATTTTACTGCTATATAGCAGAGGTATGGATCCCACCCTCCCATCATCATTAAGGAATGGCATTAAATGTTGGACAGAGAATTATTGAGTTCCACAGATGTATCATTCTCATAGGTCTCATATACATAATAACTTTCTTTCTATTGCTACTTTTTTTGCCTCATTGCTAATGTTGCTCATTTATCTCCTTATCATTTAAAACTAGAAAATTTATTTACCACACATATCATGTTCCAATATAGATTCACACATATATGTATATATATATATATATATATATATATAATAGATATATACATCCAAATATATATATATATATACAATATATATATATATATGTATATAAATTTATATATGCAAATTTTAACATTCTGTTATATATTACTAATAAGCATCACTCCAAAGAAGTTTCTCTATACTGTCTCTCTATCCTCTCAAACCCAATTCTCTCTCTGTTAAGCAGAGTTAGTATATATAAATGAAATATATACTATTGAATAATGTCAATTATTCTTTCGATTAATTCTTTTCTTATTAAGAAATAAGGTTTACTAGGGACAAATGTAAGTAACTTAATCCTATATAGTTTTTTCTTTATAAATATATTTTAATGAACAATAGTCCAAACTTATAAATTCAATTTACAATTTTATGATAATTATTTAGCAGAGTTAAAACCTCTGGCCCGTAGACTCACATTTCTTTCAAAACTTTAGATACTAGGTTTCATATATATATATCTCCGTAATAAAATTATATGACAACTCCGAGTCTTGCATATATATATGGTATATGGTCCTCAGCTGACATGTAAAAGAAATAAGCAGACACACAATCACTGAAGAGCAGACAGAAATAGAATTTCTGACTCGCGTCGGGGATCGAACCCACGATTGTGATTATTTATCTTATTCACTCCAGAAGGGATAGTGGAATGATAATGCTATCAATATGAATATGTTTTTTAAGATATATATATATATATGGGTTAGTTAATATTTATATAATATATATATATATATATATATATATATATATAAGGCAGTTGCTCTCGGGTATATATATATTCTTTATAGATATATATGGCCTAGTATATATATATATATATATATATATATATATATATATATATATATATATATATATATATATATATATATATATATATATATATGTATATATATATATATATATATATATATATATATATATATATATATATATATATATATCCTATATATATATATATTGTCAGTTGTTGCCTTTTAATTAGGTAATAATTTTTGAGTCTGGATGAATTTTTGAATGTAAATTACTTAAGTGTTATTTTTGTTTTGTTAGCTTGTTTGCTCCTCTCGGTGGTTCGCTCCTTTATAATAATTTTACTAATGCCAGTTGTCTTTTTCATATGGTGCTGAGTGGGTGTGAGGCCTTCCCAGTACATTCCATTCCCCACTCCCCCACAGCCCTGGGTGGACGAGGGTCTTATATTTATCCTACAAGAGTAGAGTTAGTTACATTCTGGACCTCTGCCTGGGCATTTGGTTTGACTGCTGCTTGACTTGCTTTGTTTTGAGGATCTGTACACCCGCCAATATATTGTGGATCCATTACCCTCTGCAGCTTAAGAGTTCATCTTCGGATAATTCTACCATACCCCTTGGTCCAGCATTAAAGCCAAGGGGACCTCACTGTCCTACGGTAGGGTATTTATAACCCTTGTATAAAATATAGACGACTTCTTGTTGAGATCACGGCACTTTAATCCTGTTTTGGGGTCCAACACCCCGACTGCCTTGATTTATCCTCCAGACGTGGAGAGGACTGGTCTTCAAGAGGAGCCACAGAAAACTATAAATAAAAAGTTGTTAGGGATATTAGATTGTATTGTTAGGATATTCTCTCTTTGCTTTTCTCTTCCTGTCTGGGCCCCCTCCTTTTTGTGTTTGAATGAGTTGTTTTTCTATCGTTAATTGGGTAAGTGGTTGATATTAAGTATAATTGATATTCATATTATTTTTTGTATCTGAAGAGGTTCAGGTATTATTTGACTTATATTAATGTATTAAAATTAAGGATTTTTTCTTGGTATTTTCTTTGCCTTGAATTGATTTTTGCACACGGTTAAGAGGTTGAGATACTATTCCACCAATTGTGGATTTAGTATTGTGTTGGTGAATACTTGTTGATTTATTATATTTGGATATAGTGGTGGTTAATCAAGCCATCACAAGTATATATATCGTTTTGACAGGATTTTCCGTTCCTATGTATTCACTGGTGTGTATATATATCTTGGGGTTTAGTTTTTATATATATATTTTATATATATATTTATATATATATATATTTGTGAAAGGAGAGGCTTATGTCCGGTTGTTGAATAGCAGATCCTTAGTGGAGGGGTCTGTGGCGCAGAGTTTTGAATTGACTGAATCAAAGAGGCAGACATTTTGCTATATGGTGTCAGACATCCTCCGGGTATTGTTAATCAACGGATTTATGTTTATATAAAAAGAAAATGGATGTTACAGACTAAATGAAATCAAAACAAGGTGTGTGGTATCTTTCTAAAAACATAACAAATGTTCTCAGGGACGGTGAACTCTGGCCATACCCGCGCAATAAGTTTAAGGCAGGGAAGAAAGGGCGAGGCAGCATGAGATTGCCATGAAAGGTGCAGGTCCTTCCTTTCTCCCACTTCTCCGATCAAACAGGTCTGTAACCCTGCAATTAATCAAAAGTCTTCAAATTTGTACCTCAATTACCCCAGGACAAAAATGGGAATTTTTGTATCTTTCGAAAGAATAAAGAAAGGTTGGAGTATATATATATATATATGGACCATCTTATTCAAAGTAAATTGGTGGAAGGCCCAAAAGGTCTATGTAACTATATAGGAGGATCTTTCATCAGATTATGAGAGTGGGAAGGCCATTGTCTTAAAGGCGTATGGTGGTCCCAAGGCCTATAGGCAACGCTTCAGGAACTTACAAAATGTAAGAGGCAAACGTTTGTAGAATTTGCAAGGTCTAAAGAACAATATGCTAGTGATTGGATTAAGTCCAAAGAGGTGGTTGATTTTGATAAATTAAAGTGGAATTGATGCTGGTGGAAGAGTTTAAGTGTGTACCGGATAAATTGAAGGTCCACCTGAAGAGTTAAAACTCGATACTATTCAGAAAGTAGCCATCGCTAGTATGAGTATTATCTATCTCATAAACATGAGTTAGGTGTAACAATAAATGTCAAGTCTAGTTGGGCTTAGAACAGGCAGGAATAATAATTGTAACAATAATAACATTGGTAGAGGTTTTAATAGAGGCAATTATGGAAGTAACCATCAGGGTAACCATCAGGGTAATAACTATCAGAGTAAATACTAATAACAATAATAATAATTTTTCTCTAATAGAGGTTTTGATGGAAACTTTTGGATATTTCCAGAAAAAGTTTGAAATACGTGTTTCTTTTTGCAACAGGGGCAACAATTTCAGATAATTTAGCCATGCATTCCGAAACTCTCAAAGGGTTGATGGGAAACAAAATGAGTGTGGAAAGAGGGGGAACGTCCGCAGAGGACCACTGACCAATACTACGAAGGCTGCTATTACATAAACATTTGGCTGTGAGGAGTGTATCGTTCGTAAATTAGGGTGGAAAGATTTTGCGTGATATTGATCCTCAATCCCTTGGTTCTTCGGGGGCATTGGATGAAACTGGGGTTTCCAAAAATCCAAGAATTTGTGTTGCACAATATGGTTCCTCTGAAATGAGAGATATTGAAAATTTTAACTTGATCAGTAATGAAAATAGACAAAAGAATAATGAATCGTTGATAAGTTTCACTGAGGGTTGATATTGTGAATTAGGAAAATGACGTTGCACTGCCGACACTGAGGATTGGTAAATTTGACAAGAGTAGCGGTAGATTACTTGCACTCAAATTAAGCTAAATGTGCAGAGTCAAACGTGACTGAATGTTTAGATCTTACAGGCGCACTGTACTGTAAGGCAGATTTGAAGTTAAAGCTCAGAAGGCGTCCAAGAGATGATTAAGGCTCAGAAAAAGTGCGAGTTTTCTTCCATAGAGTAGGAGGGGGGCCTGATCTGACATAAAGGGCAAGACAATTATTAATGAAATGCCAAGCAAATGGAGTGGGTCATCGGTCTGGCCAGCTCCCGGAAGGAACTCTCGTGTCCGGTGGTGAGTGCACAAAGGAGCAATTACTTTGAAAGGCCACGGGTATTCATAGGGGAGCCAGGGCATTATTGGGCCAGGCATGTTGTGGTTTGAAGAAGTCTGTCAATCTTCACACCATCTGGTCCAGCGCATCTGAGAGCAGCCTGGTCTGTTTGTCACTTTATCTCCTCCTAGGGGGCAGGCACGTCCTTTCATGAGGTGGAGTTGATTGATGTTCAGCTGATTTCAATAGGGCATATATATATATAAATATATATGGTTTTACTTATCATATAAGATGTCTCTATATCCTGAGGCGATATATATATATATAAAGTGTAAATTATATATATATATATATAATTTACCCTACCATATTTACTTCCCATAATTGCCTAAAAATAATCTTGCCAATATATTGTTCTAATATTATTCTATATATATATCAAGACAAAACAGAGTTGATTAAAACATGTAACCTTCTATTCGCATGTTCATCCGGAAAGAAGGAGTCTCTGGAGGGGTCTCCATTAAAGGATTGGGAACCAAAGATAAATAAGATATATATTATTTAGTTATATATATTTATATGGGATAAGGATATATATAGTAAATTTTAATTTGTTGTTTATTTACATCAGACTCACTCTATTTATTTCTGGACTTTAATCTTTTTACTGAAATTCCTGTCTATTGGAGTTCATTCTGTGGCCATTAATTTCCAGTTATGGAGGTAATGCCACACAGGTGTTAATTCTTTGTTTTTAGCAAATCTTTTTGAAAAGTGATTTCTAGCCCCACGCCCTTAATTCTGCCTGTGTGAGTCTCAAAAGACTAGGAAAACTTTTACTGATTTATTAGGTTTTGCACTGGGTTTTAGTGGTGAATCAAACATTGATTGTCTTATTATCCTTTGAGGAAACCCTTTAAGTTTTGTAATTTTTCACCATGGAAAAGTTCCTAAATCAATTAATTATTCTTTTATTTAGTAGAGACTTTACCAAGGCCTCTCAGCACATTTGCCGGTTAAATATGTTGATATTTGTAATAACTGGGTTAAGGTTAATTTTTATCGGGGATGTTGTTGTGTCTGATACATAACATCTTCTAATAGTATGGGATCTAAATATTAATCAAAGTTGAACTTTTGACGGGGTTGTACATTTGTAATAAGGGTTCTTTGAAAATTTTATACTAAGTGGACATCCTCAAGGTAATACTATGTTTATATCATAATGGATCGCTTTTAAAGTTATAGTAGCACTCCCGTGAGTGAGGTACTCCTGAAGGTGATAGATCAATTACCGTGATGACACATGGTCAATTCCCAGTTCCATGAAACTCCCCGGTGTAAATTCGTGCACCAGGACTACAGTATTGGTAATTTAATAATTGTTCAGTGATCATTCAGTCATTGTTACATGAGTTAGACAGAATATGGCCAGTCATCTATGAAGCTCTCGATATTAAGATTAATCCAACTGGCATGTTAGGCCCAGGTGTTATTCTTTAAACATATCACCATGAAATGAGTAGACCTCCGTGTTTCATCATTATAATTGAGGCACATTGTAACGTCGTTGCAAGGGGACGAATATAAAGAATAAATAATAAAAGTGTTTGGTTTCCTCAGTAGGCTGGCAGGCCAAAGGGTCGAAGCAAATATAGGTAGAATATGATAAACTGAATCATCTTTTCAAAACTGGTGAACAGAATAATTAAATACCTATGAAGGATGATTTTGCTCCCACAACATAACAATATTACAAATTGCTGGCCCTCATCAGACTAGTGCAGCAAATTTTAATATTTGGAAGCCAAACACTAATGCAGAAAGCATTTAAAACATACTGGCACCTTTCAAGAATTTGAAAGCCGTTTAGATCGAGAGAAAATAAGAAGATGAGGCAAGAAAACTTGAAAAAAGTTAGGAGAAAATAACGATTCATTATCAGCACATAGAACCCCATCATTCGAACTGGCAATTCATAGCACACAGAAAATTCCTCTGGTGAAATGGCGGCAACACTGCAGCAATTTGGTTTAAAGTTTAATATTACAGAATTTCTTCCAAATTTAAATTGTTTGCAGGCCAAAGAAATTTTAAAGGAAAAGGAGGAACAAAGGGTTTTTAATAAACAATAAAAGTAGTGGTTTCACTCTGGACTTGCCTGACCTAGCAGCAGACACCAGCAATGATATCACCAGACTAGCTACCCATCAGATCACCAATTTTTTGGGAAGAATCAAACTCAATTGCAAAATGAATTGTAGATTTGGAGAGATAATTTTATTTATTTCTTGTCCTCTTCTCCAACACGTAACACATTCTATTCATTTTGGGGTGATTTTTACCTCAGATACCCATATTTTAGTTAATCATTTTCAGAGCCCTTTTCCAGAGATTTTGATGATATTAAGATCCTCAACAGAGCAATCCTAATACCCAAAGGAGTAAAAAAAAAAAATGGCCAATTGATCGATGGAGAAAACTGTATTTCAGCATACATTATTTACAATGTCAGTCATCCAGGCCAGGATAATGTTGTTTGTTTATTCTCGCAGCGTTGAATCACCTGACATTAACAAAACAAATTTAGACATTAAATTTAAATAAGATTCAATATAAAAACTGAACTGCATTTTACGGAGTGATTTTACTTAAGAAATGATTATTTAAGACAAGATAGTTTATTAATGACTTCATATATATTTATATATATATATATATTTATTTATATATATATATATTTTTATTTATTTATATATATATATTTATATTTATTTATTTTTTATTGTAGTTTATATATTTTTATTTATTTGTTTTATAACTTTTAATTAATTTGAATTTGTTTTGTTGTAAATTTTTTATATATTATATTTATATTCTTTATTTATTTGGTTATTATATTATTTTAATTTTTTATATATGGTATATATATATATATATATATATATATATATATATATATATATATATATATATATATATATAAAGACATATATATATTTTTATATAAACATCTAGTTAACAGTTTATGAAATTTTCGAGACTTTAGGTCTCATCAGTGTTGTTTTAGAATATTTTGTAGAACAAATTATGAACAGATATAAAATGACAATTTAAAAGTTAGAGCAATGAAAACGCTAACTTTGTATGAAAAACAAGGTAAAAAAAAAGTGATGAAATGTTGACGTCCGGTCCTCCAAGACGGAGAATGTCACTCCCAGTTTTAGCTATTAGAGATATTTACTAGTCTTAGAAGTTGCTTTACTTTTATTTTTTTATTTAACTTTTTTTTTTACTTTCTTATTTATAAGATTATTTAGAAAAAAAATTGATTTTTCTTGTTGCATTTGTCATTTTCTGAGTCTGTTTTTTAATTTGTAAATTTTGATATATTTTACATTTCCTGGATGATGAGATCCCAAAGTTTCTTGTTTGACCATTTAAACTTAAGATTAACGTGAGGAAAAGAATCACTCCATCAAACAACTTTAATTGTTTCTCCCCATATAGGAGAGGAGAATAAAAGTCTCATAACATTTTTGAATACATAAACAAGTGTTATTTTTTGTTAGCTTGTTTCAAAAATGAAATACTCCTGCTTTTAAAACTTTTTTAATTGCCAGTTGTCTTTTCAAAAGTTATAATTAGTGTGACAATCTGAACAACTTTTACTATTACTTGAAAGAAACATAAGATTTTGAATTCAACTCTTAAACAAGATTAGGAGTTAAGGCCAAACTTTAATTTATCAAGAAATTACGTTAATTAAGCAACTTCAAACTATTAGACTTTTCCAGAGTCTTAACTAAATAAATGTTAAATCACCAACAAAAAAATTAAGAGTAACACTATGAAATTGTAAACACAAGAACACACAAAAGAAATGTAAAAACAAGAAGGGGGAAAAATGCAAATGTTTATCAACAATTATATAACTAAGGGAAAATCTTTTTAAGATTATATCTACCTTCTTCCATGGTTTTTATAAAACCACCTTACCTTTGATTTTCTCCACAACTAACCTCTTTTTCCTTTTTGCTAGAGCAAGAAACACTTTAAATAAAAGTTGCACTGTTAATTCTCTTCTTATATCAGATTCGACCATGGGAGCTCTTTAAATATTATTCTTCCTGTCCAAAACTTATACGCTTGGGAGACTGAATAATCTTACACCTCCACACATGGAGAGAGAGAGAGAGAGAGAGAGAGAGAATTGAGAGAGAGAGAGAGAGAGAGAGAGAGAGAACCTGTCTTTACCAAGTCTCTATCTGATGTATTTATTTCTACCAAAATCTTCTATGAGGTTTAACTTTTTGCCAGTTGCATTTAGAAAGTGGTCACCCTGGAAGAAACTGAGAATAAACTGAGTTTAGTTTCTGTTGGAAATACTGTTGAATAAATACAGATTTTCCCCTGGAAGAGGGAAAAAAGATATAAATTATTCTCTGTATATGAACTATATAGGCCTGCCTCTTTATCTGAATGATTGACAATTTCCTGTTTGAACACTTGTATAAACACATAGGCTTCTGATCATATGTTTATCTGGAACCTGTCATCCCACATCTCTTTAGTTAATAGAGTATTTCCTGTATATAACACTTGTAAATATAAACTTAAACTGGGACCATGGTTATCAAACTTATATATCTCATCTCCCTTTAACAGATAACATAAATGGCTTTTAGGGTCTCTCTCACATACAGCATTTCCTGTGGTCACCCACCTGAATAAACATTCAGTTGTATACACAATGTCTATGGGAAAGCGTATCTTAGCTTATCACACAACCAGCCAACCATTTTAAGACCTGACACTTAGCATCTCCCATAAATGCTATTTTTGAAGTTATTACAGTCAATACATGACAAACACAAGAGAAATTATATATTTCACAATACTTGAGAAATATAAAAGAAAATATATAAAAAAAAAATACAGAAAACATATTACTTTTATAGAATGCACACATATCATAAAGACATCATTATAATATATATATATATTGGTATATATATATATATATATATATATAGTATATATATATATATATATATATATATATATATATATATATATATATATATATATATATATATATATATACATATATATATTATTTATATATATATATATATATATATATATATATATAGTATATATATATATATATTATATATATATATATATATATATATATATATATATGTATATATATATATATATATATATATATATATATATATATATATATATATATATATATATATATATATATATATATATATATATATATATATATATATATATATATATATATATTTATATATATATCTACCCTCCCTATATATAGGTGTTGTATATATATATATATATGTATGTATATATATATGTATATATATTTATATTATATATATATATATATATATATATTATGTATATAAATATATATATATATATATATATATATACATTCAGCAATGAATTTGAACTATGACTTCTTTATTTATATTATTGCATTTAAAAAACCAGTTTGATATAGTAAAAAAGAATTCACAGGGGAGTTTTCTTACGTAGGTGGCCAAGAGTATAGCTGCAATATCTTAGATCCCGAACATAAGGGAGTATTCTCTATGTAATAAAGGTTAAATAGTTACTACTCTAAGTAATGTTGGGGTATATTAATCATTTTTCTGCGGGTATACATAATTATACAGCCTGTACAACATGATAAACTTTGCTTTACGAAGTAGAAAGAATACTGATGACAAAGTCTGGACGTGTGGCGACAACGTCACCTTTGCTCTCATGTTACTGTAAGAGTGTTACATGGAGCGTCCTCGTGACAAGAGACGAACATATTAGAACACATGTAAAATATTTACCACATACCATTTTACTATCTTGAAAAATACTTAGAGGATTATAATAAAAATATTTTATGATCATGTTCAAATGACCTCTGTATCATATTTAGTGTAAACTATGTTGTTAAATTGATCTTTTGTGATAATCTGGAAAACCCTAACAGGTTGGACAGTGTGCAAGGAGTTTGTAGTAACAGCATGAGTGAGAGATGGGCCTAGAGAGGATTCATGGTGTAACACTGTCTCATCTCAACGAGCATCCCGTTGCAATTATTTTTATAATAAATTGCAAACATCAAGATGAGTTTCACTGATTAACCCCCCTTTTCCTTAAGGGGAGCGTTTGACGAAAAAATCGAAAAATCAAAATTTTCTGAGATATTTTATATATGGCATCGTACATATCCTGACTATCTTCTCAGAAAGTTTTATTAAAAAATTCTTTAGTGTTGGAGTTATAAGCAAAAAGTAACCCTATCATAGAAAAAAATTTTCGTATAATGTAATGGATAATGTCAGTATATCGGTAGTAATCTCCTTTGCTATGAAATAATAATATCTAAATGCGTTATATGGCAACTCTGTGGACCTAGTACGCATCAGCGAAAAGCCAGAATCCGCAGGGCAGGCAGTGACGTCAGACAGTCAGTCAGTAGCAGCTCAAGCTTGACTAAGTAAAAAACGTCGCGGTGCCCAACCTGAGCCGTGTTTTGACACTTGCTTCATCTAGCTTCATTTGCTTGAATTATATTACTTTGCAAGTCCATTGTTATATATTTTGGCTTTCAAATATGTCATTAAAACATCAAACTGTGTAACAGCAAGCAAATAAATACACAGAAAAGCAAAAAATATCGTATATCTCAAAACTCATAACGAATGCACCGATCTCAATGAAACAAAAGCAAACGAAAGCTAAATAAATTGTTAAATTGTTTTTTTTTCATTTTGTCCCTGAAAATTTTTGGAATTTTTTTCAAAAAACAATCGAAGTTTTCAAAAACGAAAAATTTTCATAAAAAAAAAATTAATTGAAAAACGGACTTTGTTCTAATATATAATATCTGTCTACCGTAATTTGAGCTCTTAGTTTGCAAAAGTTATGGAGGAGATGCATTTTGAAAAATTTGGGGTGGTTACCAGCTAAATGGAAGACGAAAATTGCGGTTACAGTTATTTTTATACAAAAATAAACCCAAACAAAATTTGAAACTGATTCATTAAAAAAACACGGGAGTTAATGAAAAACGATTTTATCAAACGCTCCCCTTAAACTAACTAACGCATTTTGGAATCTTGTCGAGAGGGAATTTTTGTTGTTATTTTGCTCCAAGACATTTATCAAAATATCTTTGAGACATACATCTTTTTTGTCATAATTGTTTTTTTGCATTCGATAAACATTTTGCAAAAAACAAGTATGATAAAAAAAGGTGCATGTCTCAAAGGCATTTTGCTGAATGTCTTGGAGCAAAATAAAAAAAAAAATTCCCTCCCGAAAAGATTCCAAAATGCGTTAGTTTAGTATAAGAAAAGGGAGGATATCATAATCACAAAATGTGACAAAGACGGGAAAATAGTTCTCTGAGATAAGGAGGCATACATCAATAAAGTTCAGGAACCTCTAAACGATGCGGAGACCTATGAATGATAAATTAAAGAAAGATCCCACAACAAATATTACCGCCCAATTTAACAAATCAGTCAGAACCACAGGGGACAAAAAGAAAAACACAGAATCACTAGAGACATTCAAGATAATCAACCCCTCTCTCACCTATTTTTACAGCCTCCTGAAAACATGTAAAGATGGGATTCCTTTACGCCCCATAATATCTAGCAGGGGCTCTTTCATGTGTAAATTATCAAAATGGCTTGCAGACCTGTTATCACCCTTTCTAGAAACCTTCTCATCCTCCCACGTCAAATATGCGGAGGATTTTATAAAAAAAATTAATAGTTTAAATATCCCCTCAAATAACATCAAATTGCTCAGCCTAGACGTCGAGTCACCAATTACTAAAGTCCCGATCGCCGACGTGTTGTCCTTTTTAAAGAGGAAGTTGCAACGATATGAAGACCATTTTCCTCTTGGCATAGATAAAACTCTAAAATTCATCAACCTTGTGTAACTAACAACGTGTTTTCTTTCAATGGTAATTTTACACACAAAAATTTGGCTGTAGCATGGGCAGTCCCCTATCACCCCATCTAGCAAACTTGTACATGGAATATTTCGAAACAGAAATTTTGTCGTCTATCAAACCCCTTAATATGATCTGGCTTAGAAGCGCAGATGATATTTTTACTTTCTGGGACAATAGCTGGGGAGACTTTAATTAATTTTTTAATAGACTAAATTTGCTAGTTCCGACCATAAAATTCAAAACAGAATGGGAAAAGGACGAAAAATTGCTGTTCCTAGATGTACTGGTCATAAGAGAACAGAGCAGATATGCTTTCACAATATATAAGAAACCAACTTTCGCTGTTTCCTACATTCATTTCTTGAGCTGCCACGATGTCTCCGTAAAAGTCATAGTAGGGTGCAACTTATTCCTCAGGGCGTTTAGAATATGTTCAGGTGGCTATGTAGATAAAGAATTCAACACGATCCGCCAACACCTAACGCAACTGCTCTATCCACCACACGTTATTGAGAGGGCTATTAAGAAAGCAAATAAAATATAATACAGAGGTCTCACTCACAACAGACAAAAAGATTTTAACAACAAAATAAAGCTTTCGTACGATGAAAACATCCAAAAACTCACCGAACAACTCAGGTATAACGATCCTTTTATTTTCCATTATCCCAAATCCATCGGAAGCTCACTCATTAAGGTATACTTAAATAAAAAAGGGGAAGAAGCCAGAGTTTACAAGATTCCGTGCAGCAATTGTAATGAGATTTACGTGGGGGAGATGGGTAGATCACTTTCGCAAAGATTAATAGAGCACTAAAGATCAGTACGGCATGCTTCGGAGAGTTCAGGGATTTTCCTTCATATCAGAGATAAAGGCCTTTCCATAACCAGGAGCGGGGCGGAGCTTCTTTTCAAAAGTAGCTGTCCATACAAAAGAAAAATGTTGGAATCTGCTATCATGAATCAAACCAACAATATGAACTAGTCACGAGGACATTGGAAATCGGATGACATCGACAGGTTAATCCTCAAACCTCTTCTGAAGAAGGTATTCCAGGAAACACGACCACCAGATGCTTCGCCATACGCAAGTAAATGGTGCCAAAAACCACTGAGGAATTGTTTATTTCCCCTCCTTCTTGGGAAATGGTCACCTGCTACCATCGGAGACTTAATGCCACACCCCACATATAAGTTTTTTGTATATACTGTTATAACATTTCATTTGTCCATATTTTTACCAGTGAACAGCACAGAAGGAAGTGCTCGAAATGTATGGTTGCAATGTTCAAATAGTGTTTCATGTCTTTTTTTTATCTTCATATTATACTGTGGTATGA
>NC_089761.1:6918619-6943717 GCF_040412425.1 Macrobrachium rosenbergii
AAACACACACACACACACACACACACATATATATATATATATATATATATATATATATATATATATATATATATATACGACGATGATGAAGGTGGAAGAACAAATTTACAGAGACCAGGGCAGATGGAGAGGCACACTAACAATCTACAGTTTTTATTGTGTGGCCGACGGCGTTTCACAATAATCCATTGCATTTTCAAGGCTGCAATGACACAATTTTGTTTAATAAAAGGACGTCACTATATAAAATTATAAAGATAAAAAAATAAAAAAAATAAAAATGTACATACATTTCTTAAAATATCTTAAAACAAACCTACCCAGTACATGGCTAAAAGTGACTAAACAGAAGAAGGTAAAACTACTCGAAAACAAAGAAACAGCAGAGAAATCACAAAATAAACAAGGGTGTTGAGGACGTCTGGGCATTTGACGAGGAACGAGTGCTTTAATGAAAATTGACTCTAAAGTCGTAAGCTCGTCCTCGTGTTGGGCTGAGGCTATTATTTCGAAGTTTTTTCATATCAATCTGCAATTGCAGATTGCAGAGTGATTTCTTATATTTGATAATTCAGGCCTGGACAATCCATCCCGTCCTATAACTGACGCCCCTGATGACTACAGACACCCGGACTTTCAGTAGCCGTCTCATACATCCAACACTAGGTTCCCAGCTCGCACTTGGGACAAGTATATTTGTAAATGATGTTGGATGCTAGAGACGGGCTTATAATTTATCCTTCTATCTGAAAAGACCCGAGCGTTAAAGGTTTTTCGGAATAAGTTTTCATATTTACAAACGGGAATTCTTTGCTAATGATCTTTATAACTTTTTTGCGAAACTCATCGTTGAACAGGAAGTAAATTTAGCGTAGATATCAAGTTTGGGATACATCAAAATGACACGTGGCTCACTAAAATTCATATAACAACTTTCTCAAAATTCTGTAAAAGTGTTTTAGGAAACAATTATTTCTAAAAACCTGTCAGGAACTCAATTTCGCTGTGGAAGCCTTGCTATAAGACGATGTCAGAGTAAGGGCCCTGTGGAGGAGTGTAAAAAATATCATTTAATTTAAAATTAAAATGACAAGCACTATAAAAATTAGTACCCAACCCAGTAAGGTGCTCTTTCTGTATATACTGGTATGGAAACCCTCCGAGTCCTTTGAAATACGTCCAGGAAAAAGCGATTTGAATATTTCCTTCTCCTTAGTAAAGATTAATTATTGGAGTGCTTCATTAATAAAATCCAAAAAAAACAGAGTGAGACTGAAAAATTCATGTCTAAAAAGAACGAATGTGTCATCCAAATAACGTCGATAAAGACATATTTCTTGGAGGGCAGGAATCTAAGAATGACTTAAATTCATAAAATGTTCAGAAGGTGGCCAAGTGGACTATCCATCGCCATCCCTTCCACTTGTTTGAAGGAATGTACCATTAAAAACGAAGACCGTGTCCCTAAGGCCAAATTAACAAGCTGTTAAAATGAGACTTATTAAAATTATGAAACAAGAGTCTTCGTCAGGAAATAATTTGCTTAAATAATAAGAAAGTTTCTTTAACAGGGACATTAGTAAAACAAAAACTCGAAAAGATAGCTAACCATATAAAGGTCCGAGTCCTGTTTCGAGATCTAGTTCTTAAAATAAAGGAGTTATCAGCAAGCCGACGTTGTTGGTTAAAGGTTCAAAATCAGAAAACTGTACCAGGTTTTGGCTAATTTATAGATTAGGTATTTATTGATGAAAGAATCGGTCGCATCAGGAATATTCTCTTTACATAATTTGGGGAAGGCCAACATAATCCCATATTTGGGGCCTGTAGAGAAAAGACTTTGTCATAGGTATGTTCATCTATAACCTTATCTTTGTTTTAATTGTCTAAGCGCTAATTTGTTAACTCGGTCTTCTATTTTAATAATGTCAAACGGTTAATTAGGTGTTCCCATTTCAAAGAAAAAGTGGTATCGTCGTTCAAGTATCACAGACATTTAATTAGTAATCCTGTTTGCTCAAATGACATTTCCCTTACCTTTGTCCGGACGTTATATATGACATCTTCCTCTTTAATGTGATTGGTTTTGGTAAAGTCAGATCTTCTTTCAAGGAAAGGAGTCCAGTTCGTCTTAAGATTGTTGAAACCTGATGGGCCAAAGATGAAAGTACATTACGTTCAATATTATACATGTGTGGTAATTTATAGTATCTATAAATAAAAATTTCCAGTGGTAGGAAAAATTTATGCAATTTAGGTTTATAGCAATAAGAGGCAAAAGTCCAGGCCCAAAGACAAGAGTTTGAAATTCTTCTGGTAAGAGTTAGACAACACCCGACTAGAAAATTTACAAACTGAGTTGATATTCTTGACACAAAAAAGGAAATACCAGACGTTGCAATTTTCTACTGTGGATGAATTCAGTTGTTTATGTATAAAAATCAGTTTAAAAGTTTACTAAACAATCTGTTAAAATTAGCCTATCAATACAAGATAAAGAATTCAAAAATGACTCGACCTGTGAGTATTGCATAACAGTAAGTTTCTTCCTTCAAAACAAGTGGAAGGGATGGCGAATAAAGTCCACTTGGCCCCACCAGCTGCAAATCTTTAAAGCACTCCCTGGAGGAGTCATTCTTAGATTCCCTGGAATGGCCAACCTTTGCCCCTATTTTATCGACGTTATGTGGATGACACATTCGTTCTTTTTAGACATGAATTTCAGTCACCTGTTTTTTTGAAAATTAATGCCCAAAACTCAATATTAAGTTATTAGGGAAGTCATATGCAAATTTGTCCCTTTCCTGGACCTATGTATTTTGAAAGGGACTCATGAGGTTTCCATACCAGAATTACAGAAAGAGCACCAAATACTGGGTGTTGGGTACATTTTTACAGTGCTTGTCATTTTAATTTTAAATTAGCATGTTCTATTTTTACTCAGCCTCCACAGGGCCCTTACTCTGACATCGTCTTGGCATGAAGAACACCATCGAAATTGCTGAAAGGTTTTTTTAGAAATAATTGTTTTCCTCTAAAACACTTTTACGTGAATTTTGAGAAAGTTGTTAGACCATGAATTTTAGTGAGCCACATCATTTATGATGTTCAAACATATCTACGCTAAAATTTCCTTTCCTGTTCAACGATGAGTTTCTGCAAAAAATAAAGATCATTAGCAAAGAATTCCTTTGTAAATATGAAACTTATTCGAAAAACCCTTTAACGCTCGGGTCGCGAAATTCAGATCTAAGGCAAAGATGGGGCCTTCTGTAAATCTAGCATCCAACATCATTTACAAATATAGTTCCATCCAAGTGCGAGCTGGGAACCTACGTTGATGTACGAGACGGCTACCGGAAAGTTTTGTCTGTAGTCATCAGGGCGTCATTATAGGACCAGGATTCAGATTGTCAGGCCTGAATTATCAAAATATAATGAATAACTCTGCAATCTGCAAAACGCAGATTGATATGAAAACTTATTGTGTAAACTAGATTTATCAAAATCATAAGAGATAGGCTGTTTCCACTAACCAATAAGACTCAATTTAGCATTATTACCACATTGTTGTATGGTTTGCCCAGTGTCACTTTGGATCATAGCTTGTTTCATTTGCTGTTTCTCTGCTGTTCGTCAAATGATAGGACAGCAATTTACTTCAACGTCTTTAAAGTGTCACTTTTTGATCTTAACAGTTGATTTAAGATTTTACCACAACACCGGATTACATTTTTGATTTTATGTTATTTTTTTGAAACTCTTATAATTTTACATTTTGTGACTTCTTTTGACATTGTAGCAACTAAAGATAGCGCAATAACCGACATCGTTCAAAACAGTGTGCATGAAGGCTGAAGGTTTCGATATGACAATGAGATGGATGTAACTACGATGACGTTTCATCGGGCGGGCTCTTTATATTAAGCTCCGCCGCGTGAACAGACCCTATCTAAATTTGTATTGCCTCTGGGTGAGAGTACTCGTCACTGAAGTCCGAGGTAACTGCTATCGGTGGATCGAATCCGCCCGGTGACGAACCACTTTTTATTATAATTCTTTTCTTATTACTTCCATTCAAAGCGAATTGGATATTGAACGACACTGTAGCTTCGTTAGTGAATAAAAAATGTCAAGGGATGATAAAATTCACATATAATATATATATATATATATATATATATATATATATATATATATATATATATATATATATATATATATGCATCAAAGAATAACAAAAAGTGCAGTACTGTATTTCTTGAAGCGCAAGTTTGACCAGTTTAGTATTGTTTACCAAAATTGTTTAATGGCAGACCAATGGAAAATAAATACAATGCAGGTCATCGCTTTCACACTGCTGAATGAATTGCCACTATTTTCAAAACAATGAAAGAAGGAAATAGAGTTTAAGTTATTAGAATAATGGTTATGTTGAGTTACCAACTTCAAGTTAATGATTGAATACATGCCTATTCACCGGTTTCAAAGGAATGATTTCATGAAATATGGACTAAGTGAAATTAGATACTAAACAAGCACAAAAAGTACAAAAGTATAATGGATCACCAGTTTCAAAATGACAGCGTAGCTCTGAACTAGTTCTGCTGGTTTATCACATCCTACGGTATTATTTTTAAAACTGAGTTAACTTAGCAAAGGAGACCTCAAGTTACGAATGGGTGAAGATTAATCTTTACTGTAAATCGTTTTAAATATATAATACCATACCGACACTGAAAACACCGTCTAGAATGAGTGCGCCCATTTACAGACCACTGAAAGTAGTTTACTGTCAGTATTGTAACTCCTGTAAGTTTTGTTATGGATAATCACCTCTGAATAAGAAAGCTAAACAAAATTTGAACAGGTTATAAGAAAGGATGTAAAATTGTAGCACTGAAGCATACTGAATGATGTAAATGGTAAAAGTTTGTATCAAGAGTAATTATGGACTGAATAAAAAATTAAAATACACAGAAATGACATTGTACTTGGTTTTTCCTAAATGAGAAAAATTAACCAACTTTCCAAGAAACGGTTTATAATTTGCGTTTGAAATCCAGTAAATGGTTTGGAATATTTGACAATATCTGACATTTAGCCTCGTCAAAGCCTGAGTACCTTTTCCTCGCAGTACTTGGAGGCCTAGTGACAGCTAATAATGCCTAGAAATTTAAATATTGTGACAAAGGCCTCCTAATTAACACATGGTTTAGGAATTCACCTTAGGGATTTTTGCCAAATGTTTTTCTCCTGTTTGACTGTCAGCAGCATCCCGGTAACCAAAGGACGCCATTTTGACATCATGTCAAGTTCAGTTTCTGTATGGAACTTTAATTTTCTCTTCCACTGTCAGCGCTGAGACCAAGGTCCTTCTACTATTTTTACATCGTTTTCCTATCCATATTTTTTTTAGGTACAATGTCATAATTTTTTATTTACGAATATCACCATCCAAAACTGGCGTAGATACGTTTCACAGGGTTGCTGTAAACCTGTGAAACAGGCTTTCTCCCAGTTTTATGGATGCTGATATTCGTAAGTTCACGGAACAACTATAATGCTTCTTTTGAAGAATCTTATTTCAATTCTGGGTATTTAGGCATAGGTTTACATTACTTTTTTCTGCTTGTTTATCTTTACATTTTTGAACTTATTTTAATCAGAAAAACATCCACATTCTACTGCAATGTACCTTGTTAAACTACTTTTCATTATACCAGCACTCGATCTGTGCACATTCCTAAAAACATAACTAACATTCAGAAGGACTAAACCTGAGAATGAAAGCTTGAGGATACGAAGTGTCAATTTATTGTAGATTGCAATAGGAGTTGAATCCTCTTTCTTTAAATCTTGTTTGCAAGGCTCAAAATTTTAGTGGATATAATGGTAGCAATTGTTTTTCTGTTACAAATGCTTCTATACCATAACTTACTAGGGCACGAACACGATCCTAAATAAATCTGTGATGCATTTAAAATTACAGAAATTCAGAATCATTTAAATGAATAAAAACAGATGACTGCGGCATACCGTCTGGAAACTGTGTATACATCCATTTTTCTTGGCCACACGATTGGCAGTTGAAGGTCTTTCAAAATACTTACAGAGAATATTTATAAGTTTGTAGAGATGAAGGTATTAAAAATAAAGACCCAGACTTCAATGTGTTTGGAATTCAAAGGAAAATGGCCAATAGACAAAGCTAAGGTAATGATCGGCAGAAAAGATGTCAAGGATGAAAATAGGGATAATCAATAAAATGAAAGGAGCATTTCCATGATCGAAATCATATAGAACAGAAGGCAAGTGCAAATATCGTATGACGTCACTAGGGTCACATATGCCTACAAGAGGTCTGGGACTTACAGCCAAAGATTTTTTATATAGAGGTCTCATTTCATAAACATAAGTAAACCTGTGAACGTAGCAACAACATTTTTTCTTCTGAAAGCAAACCATTAAGGAAAGGCAGAAAACATACATGGGGAGGGTGGTAGAGAGTCCGTGCATTTTATCCCCCGACGGACTCTCTTTCTTGGACATTCACGGGGAAGGGCATGAGGGCTAGCAACCTCATCCCAAACAAACTAGCTGAAACCTGAAAGGGCGACAAGGGAGTATGGTGAGAAAATATATATGTTTGTTACAAATTTCACCAGCAACCAAGTACACTGAACAACCACTGCCATACCTGAATGTATAGGTATTTAGGAAAAATTCCACACAGTATAAGAAATCAATATGCATAGCTTGTCCATTTTATATACATGACTGACATCATTCCGTGACCTGGAATTTTAGCTGTTGCCTTTGTGATATAATCCTGAAAGCCAAAAATTTTGGTTGGTTCTCAGCCTAAAGCTTATATAAAATGCCCTCCCCTACCCCTCTTCCTCCTCTCTCTCTTCTCTCTCTCATACACACACACCAAACGGTTGTCAATTCGAGGCCCTCCACCCAAAGGCTCATAAGGCATTGGAGCATAGCTAACACGGATGCCCCCCACCAACCTCCACTTCCCCTAGTGGGAAAGTAGGCGAGTGAGAGGCTGTGAAAGGATGGGGAGGGGGAGGGGGAGGGAGGGGAAGGAGGAAGGGGAAGGAGAGGAATAGGAAGATCTGCTGCTGGCATATAATAGTGCAGATAAGGGCGTCTTTTGTCTTGAATATAATAGCAAATGGCCTCTTCTGGCCGACTCTTTGTTGTTACTATCGGCACCCCGTCAACGGCGTCACTGAACTTACCTCACGCGTTCGTCGCCTTCTTTATTTCCTCATTCGCTCTCACACATCAACGGGACCTCCTCCTATCCTCGCATTCTCTTTAAAAGAAGACCGCAAGGTCGTTCTAGAGAAAAATTCATAATGGCAGGCTCGAACAAGATTAGAATGCAAGCAGGCAAAAGTGATTTTAAGGGGATTAGCGAGAGGGCTGAACGTAACTTGAGATTCGATCCCAATTTGTGAAGCGCGATCCACGGGTGCTTTGTATTTTATCGGTAGTCCATCGACTCGACTCGGTACACTATCAATTTAAATTTTCTGACATCTCGTGCTACTGGGATATACCTAATCAAACTAAATAAAGTCAAGTGACATTTAAATGGAATTGGTGGGTCGTAAAGTGAAAGAGCAAGACAATGTCAAAATAATGTTAATTTGGCTGTGGCTGATGATGAGTAATCAAAATATAAATCTTGATAAGTCCCGCATTCATGTCACGTTTCATTGGTTTCATTACTCCAATCTTCTGAAAATGTCAATAAATACAACCAATAAATGATTCTAATTGCATTTGAATTACATGCAACGAATGTTAATTATATATATCACCAAAAATGGAAATAAAAGTCTTAAAATCACAACAAGTAACAAAATGAGTGACTATTCAACTTTTCAGTTAATTTCCACAACGTATACATGACTAAGTAGCATAATTTGATAAAGAAAATGGGTCTACAGATGAATTTCAACATTTATTTTTACGGAATTCTTTTTCAAATGTTAAGATTAAAAAAACAAATTCAGAAAATATATAAATACACGAGATGGAGAAGAGCATTGGATAGAAGCACAAGAGAGAGGGAATAAACAGAGAGTCAAGATATGAATAACGAATAGATGAATTTTTAAATACAACTTACAAGATGACGATTGAAAACTTAACAAAACTTTTACCATCCTACGAAAATCCATTTATTTTCCATTCCAGATATTCCATATTAATCAAAAACAAACGACAATGCGATGAAATACATTTTTTGCTCTCCTGCACATATGTAGCAATATATCTACTACTTTATTCATATTAACACTGACTGTAAAATTTTCTCCACAAAATCTGCGCAAGCGCTGACTAACTATTTTGGTACTGCATCTCCAAGTGTAAAGAACACCATAGGAATCTTAAAATAAAAAATAACACCACAATCAGTCCCATAAATATAAATAAAAAAATCTTCTTCCTTTGAATTTCCATTCACTTACATCTTGACATAATACCACTACTCTCATAAACGTCATAAATAAAAAATCAAATGGATTATAGATTTAATCTACATAGCTGGAAATTACTGTATATACATATGTATCCCACACACACAGCACACACATATCGATCTGCCGGCGGTCAACGCAACGATATCGTAAGATACATCCGGGTTCCGGGCTGTTTATAGAATATATTGTAAACGATCCATTTTTATATCAAAGGGTTAAATGAGAAGAAACATTCCAGACATACCCAGTTCACTATACCTTGATTTGTTTTGTGGATAATTATAATTTCATCAATTGATCTATGCAAGTGTTTTTGCAACTGCCATTGATTGAGGAGATTTGTAGGAAACTTACAGCATTTTATAGTATCCAAATAGATCATATATATATATTATACATATATGCCTTTTGGTTTGTCATATATATACATTATATATAAATGATGTATACATATATACAGTCTTGCTATATTGTTGGGGAAAATTGTCTTTGTTTATATAATATATATATTTGATTGCTACGGATTCCATTGAGGAAAATTTAGAGAGCTTAGAGAGAAATATTTAGTACCTTAGAATGGCAGGTCTTAATTTAAGTATAACAGCCTTCATGCTAAGTTCACATTCACGTATCAAGGCACGCACGGCCGGAATTTGTGAAACGTGACCATACGCGAGGTGAATAAGCCCCGCCTAACTGGATACGTGAATGGGCCGATGTGCGTAAAGCAAGCATATTATAGTGCACCGCAAATGCACGCATTGCATAAGCGTGACGTGAGGCTGACCAACAAGCAGCGGCACAGGCAGAAGTAGTGCCTGGCAGAGCACGTAACACCAACATATACCATATGTGTTAATTTGTGCATTACTGAGTTACATCAAACGTCACGTTGTCCCCACATACTGCGGGGTTATACCCCAGCTATATAACGGCCGGCAGCTGCACGTGTTGCTAGTCAATGCCGTAACACCACAGCATCAACACATACTACCAACCTGCTGAATCAACATGGACAACATTGCTGAAATGCGTGAACTTATAGCTATAGGAAGTATGGATAAAACAGAAATGTTGCCATGTCATCGTGAATATGTGCACGCCATGTTATTGCTGGAGATTGCAATGATTGCTGCAAACCACACAATGAAGAAAAAGAGGTGGCAAAGGAGGGTGTGGGCGTGGTCCGTGCCTGCAAAAAGAATGGAGGAAGGTCACTATGACAACCTGATGAAGGAGTTGTCAACCGAAACCCCAGACCTGTACAAAAATTTTACCCGGATTGACAGGGGCCCCTTCAACGAAATTGCTGAACGAGTCACACCCTACAATGAGAAGAAAGTGACATTCTGGAGGAAACCCATTGAGCCAGGCCTACGTGCTGCTATCACCCTACGTTTCCTCACTATGGGTGATTCATACAAGAGTCTGCAATACTCGTTCCGGGTAGTCCACAACACCATTAGCTGCATTGTACCAGAGACCTGCAGGGCCATTGTTGCTGCCTATGGAGATGAGGAGCTGCAGGTACCACAAACACCTGAAGCTTGGCAGGGGGTTGCACGGGGTTTTGAGGAACGGTGGAACTTCCTCCACGTAATTGGAGCTACAGATGGCAAACACATTAGGTTCCGTAACCCTTCCCCAAGGTGGTACGCATTACTTCAACTACAAGAAGTTCTACTCCATGGTATCACTTGCAATTGCTGATGCTTCATACAAGTTCCTATACGTCGACGTGGGTGCCATTGGGTCAGAGTCAGATGGTGGTGTATTTGCCCAGAACTGACTGGGTGAAATGCTGTTGCAAGAGGAAGCAAATCTTCCCAACCTGATGCCCTTCCAGGTCAACCTAATGGATCTCCTGTGGACTACTTCCTAGTTGGCGATGATGCCTTCCACCTGAGAATTATCTTATGAAGCCCTACCCCAAAAGAGGACTTAGCAAGGAGGAACGGATATAAAACTACAGGTTAATTAGGGCACGCAGGATGGTGGAGAACGCCTTCGGGATTCTGGCAAACAGATTCCGAATATTCCACACGGCAATATGCCTGAAACCTGACCATGTAGAGGCATTAGTGATGTCCGCATGTGTTCTGCATAATATTATAATAAGAAAAAATGCACGCAGACAAGAAGGAGATCAGGAGCACCCTGTCACACATACCGTCATACCTGGTAGCTGGAGGAGTGACCCGTACTTAATAGCAGCCCTTCCAACCGTGAACGGCAACACTGCAACCAGGGATGCAAAGGAACAACGGAACATGCTGAAAGAATATTTTTCATCGGCTGAAGGTTCAATGCATTGGCAGGAGAACATGATTTAGTTACTCTCCTACATACGTGATTGTTGTAATTACTTAAATGTCTGTTCCTGCATTTATTTTGGACTTATTTAAAATTCAATAATGTATCAATTCAGGATTATTTTGCCCTGTGTATTTGTGTACTTCTGTTTGTTTTAGTTGATTTAATAAAAGATATTGCTCAAATATGATATATTACTCATCAATACTTGGTAATTGGGAAGATGATAATTCTACATGACATTGCAAATGTATGTTTAATCAATATAAAACAAACATACATATAAATAAAAGAAAGAAGATGTAGTTATTTTGCCCTTTTTAATAATTTCTTTTCTATTCTGATATGATAATTCTATCATTTTGAAAGTTTTTCTTGCCCATTGTTTCTATTTGATATAATAATTTATCATTTTTAAAGTACTTCTTTAACATTGTTTCTATTCTGATGTGATAGTTCTATGTTCTTGAAAGTACCTGCTCTTAGCATTTACATTGTTGATATTCCGATATGAAAATTTATCTTTTGAAACTACCTTCTCCCCGATATTTGTGATGTTTTAATTTGCAATATTTGGTCTGTTGTCATTTTGCTTCTGTGCACACATGTTACATAAAGTATTTTGAACTTATTTCAAAGTCAATAATGTATACTGAAATGTTAGTGTATTCAAATTCATTTTAACCTTCTTTATTTGTGTACTTGTATTATAGCTACTTAATTGAATACATGATATTTGAGCAGAGGATAGAGGTAGACATGATATTGCAAAATATATTTATTTAATATAAAATACAAACATACACATAAATACAAGCAAAAGGAAAAACAACAGTATATACATTAACTCTGTAAATTATTCAGGAATGTCGTGTCAAGCGACAGGTTGCTGAGGGCCTTTGGAGTCGATGTCACCAACTGTGCTTGCAGGAGTGCCAGCTCCTGTGCAGTGAGTGCCCGCTGCTGCAGCGATACCGACAGGCTGGCAGGAACTGCAGGTGCCCGACACTCTGCTGTCACTGCCATGGTGTGGGTCATCATGGCCCTCGACAGCACCGTGGGGAGCCCTCTTTGGTGGCACGGATGTACCTCTGGATGGCACCGAGGACCTCCATTTTCAGTTGCAGACTCAGCTGCTCTGACACATCCGCACTCATCCTCCACCTCTTCAAAAACTTCCTCCAGTAGAGGACGCTGGGGGTTACGAGAGGCTGGCTGCACATTGGTCATCATATCGTCCCGGAGGGCCTGTGCCCTCGTGAAGGCCACGTCGAACAGCTCGAAACTTGGTTTTTCCGAGCCTTGGTGCTGGTTGGATCAACCGGAGAGGGCGGGGGTCGTCGGTGTCGGGACAGGAGAAGAAACAGGAGCAGCAGGCAGGTCCAGAGCTTGGGCAGGGAGGGCGGCAGCAGCACAGGCAGCCTGTAAAAAGAGGAGGAACATATATGAGAAAATGGTATAAAATGTACATTGAACGCATGGAAAGTATGTACTAACGTTATATTCAGTAATAATTATGCATGGAAACACATTAAAACAGACATACCACCGGAAGTCCCAACATCTTTGGCTTCCTTTTGACGCACAATGTGCGGACTTCAGGAAGTGGACAATGTTGAGAAGCCATTTCTCCCGGTCTGTCAGCTGTCTGCCCATCCCGCCTTGGCCACTCTTCTCTGCCGTGAGCCACCCAAAACGACTCTGAGGGACGTAAACCACGTCCTCAGTTCACGGCCGCTCACGGGAGGAACAAGTGACTGGCCCTTCTCTTCGAAGGCCCTCCACAACTTGGCCTTGTCCTTGTAGGCTGTGAGGACCTTGTTATAAATAAACTCGGCCTCGGTCTCCAGCCACTCGCCAACAAGCCTCTCGTTTTCCTCTGAGAGGATCACTGATGTGTTCTTCTTCCGTCCCTGATCTGTAGGGCCATCTGGCCATCTCCTTCAGGAGTGCCCGTGTCGTCGTCGGCATCCCCTCGTGGCCGTTGTCGTCGGTGGCGCGGCGGGTCACTCGTGAGACGATGGCAAGGTCTTCTTCCTCCTCCTCTAGCTCACTCTCCATCACGAGCTCATCGGCCTCAAGCTGCAGCACCACAGTATTGCTGCCTGAAGGGGGACCATCAGCTTCAGGAGGCTTTGCGTAGGGGGCAACTCCAGCTGCCAGGGCTCCTGGAGTTCTCAGGGCCCCTTTCCTGGTCCTCTTCAGCATGGGTCCTTTGGGTATCTTGGCTGCAGTGGACGACGAAGACGGAGGCGCTGATGGAGAGAGCAACAGGATGCTGGCCGGAGAAGCACTGACCTGGAAGAGCGCCGCCTGTCCCTTTTATTCCAGGTCAAAGCGTTGCCACATCTCCGCGGTTGCGGGGGATGTGGCAGCGTTGCTGCGTCTACTCCCACGCCATTCTGACAGCCACGCGGTGCCCTGGGGCAGCGTGGGCCCCCAGGTAAGAGCATGGCAGCTGCGCAGTCAACCCGCGGGTGGCGCCACGCTGTGCTGGTCGGGCCACGCTACCTGACAGCTGACCTGGCCACCCACGCAGGGTTTTGAGCAGGTTGAAAGGTTCATGCCCCGCGCGCACCGCCAGGTGGTCCATAACGGTCGCGCCAAGATGCTGCCAGCACTTACACAGTACTTACGGTACATTTACGTTGTATTTGCGTTGTGTTTACGTACTTTTCTGGCTCCGCCCCATTCGTGGCCGTTCGTGGGCATGCGTGCCTTGATACGTGAATGTGTGAACATAGCATAAGGTTAAACTAACCAAGTGTGATTTCTTGAAGAGACAGATTGCATAGTTGTGACGTGTCATTTCGAAGGGAGGTGTTCGAATGAATGACGAGAAGGTCAAAGCAATAGCAGATTTCCTTACACCCAAGACTAAGAAACAGGTCCACTCGTTCAAGGGAATGACACGATTTTTCTGTAGTTTTGTGAAAGGTTCTTCTACGTTGTCGGCGCCTTTGACGGATGCGCTGAGGGATGATGTAGTTTTCATGGGGCGAGTCTCAGCAGGCAGCCTTTCAGAAAGTCGAACAGGCTTTGATGAGTCCTTGTATTTGTTAGCGGGGGGTGGGGTGAATATTAGTTATCATATAACCTGATAACATATTTATACATCCCCAGTCACCCTCGATCCAATCTGCTGATGCATTGTGGTTGGTTTACCCTTAAGATTGTGAACATTGTTTCTCTCATGCCAGTGATGTCAACTAAGCGTTTCTCTAATCACTGCCAAATGTTGTTCAAAGGATACAACTTCTCACAGGCCAGTAATGTTGTCTAAGCATTTCTCTAATCACTGCTATTGACTAAGCATTTCCTAAATCGCTGCTATAAAACTATGAGTTTCTAAAATCACTGATTTAAACTAGCTGTGCACTCATTGCAAGATCGCTCTTTTTCCCAGGATCCCTTTTACAGTCTCGAATGTCATCAATCATCAGCATATCTCTAATTAATGGAAATGTTGTTCAAATAACCTAATCACTGCCAAGTGTGGTCGAAAATATGCTAACTCTCGATACCAAGGATCTCTGTTAATATTTCAGCCAGGCTACCTAGCTGACTCCGGCAGTTTTTACAAATATTGCTGGAACAGTGAAACATGAGAGTTTGTAGAGACAAGACTTAGACATCAACTCATGAAAGTACTTGTATCAAAAGCAAATGGTAAACAAATACAACAACAAGATTTCAACTTGTAAAGGTACTTGTATCAAGGCAAATGATAAATGAATAGATACTTCAACTTGTTAAGGTACTTGTATTAAAGCAAATAACAAATTAATAGATACTTCAGATTTTATACTTGTATCAAAAGCAAATGATACATGAATACATAAGCAAAAAGCTAAAGGTGGAATTTTTTTAACCTAACCAGCTGCATGAATCATACGCTTCACTTTATTTTCTGTGAAGTTCTTCTTTTGTTTACTGACAAGTCTGTTGATCATGGCGATGACTGGTAATGTTTTTAGAAGTATCATAAAAGTTAAAAATGCATTACTTCTTTAATCTTACCGTCCCTTTCTTGTTTCTTATGTCCTGGGTCACGAATTTGGGCACGTTAAGATTTGTATAAACTTTCCATTTCATATGTGCCATTATCTTAAATTTGCTGCTTGGGATAAAAATACACTTTGGTGTTACTGCGCATCCACAATGAGTCTGGAGGTTGCATTCATTCAAGTCGGTGATGTTTCCGCATCTTACCTTGAAGCTGGTCCTTCTTGGGTTAAAAATATAAATATTGTCCTCCCTACTGATGATTGTTGTTTGTGGTGGGTCCACTTCTTTATAGCTGCACGAGCGAACATCTTGATCGTGTAGTAATGCATTTAAACAGGTTTGCTTTTGTCGGTGTATTATGTTTATGTCGTTCGCATCACAAATGGTGTAATTGAAACGTATAAGACATTTTTGCAAATTTTCCTTTTGCTACTCGATGCCAGCGTTTGTGCCTTCTTAAAGTAAAAGTTCTGTGTGTTTAGTGTCTAATATTAGGTATGATTAGCAACACATGAGGGTTGATTGATTGAGTTATAGATTTTAGGCATACTTGCCAAACACTGGGGCAACTACTGCCATTCAGCACTGAAAATAAAACATTAATTTAGCTAAAATTCATTAAAACTATAAATTAAGATAAATTAAGATAATACCAATTAAAATTTTGAAATCTGTTAAAAAAAGTTAAATTCTGAGACACTTCATCTATTGTGAGAGATGGTAAAGATATGGGTAGATTTTCTTCACCAGCTGGTGCCTTATCTACCCTGGGAGGTGACTTACCTTCTTTAGAGGAGTGTACTCTTGCCTTGCCAGGCTGAGCACGTGACCCAGAGGCCTGGGCCTCTACCACAGGGGATCGAGTAACTGTTACAAAGGAAGAGGCTCCTGTACTGACTGGATCCCTTGTAGCATTAAGGGGTAAGAGATTTAGAGCTCTAGCATAGCTCTTACCTGTCCCCATTTGTCTTTTTGCCTGACCTATGCTAATGTGCTCAGCATTTGCTTTATTTGTTGATACTTGCTCAAGCTTAAATTCTTCACAATTTTATCTCTGGATTTGTGATCCAAGAGACAATTAATGCAATTTGGAGCCCAAGAGCATAAACCATGTTCAGGGGCTGAACAATTAATACAAACTCAAGGTTTTTATGTACTCTTGATGAGTGGCCAAACCTGAAGAAGTTAAAACACTGCATAGGTTTTGGGTTGAAGGGTCTTACTCTCACTCTTTCATTTTCAAATGTGACATGGGATGACGCATTTTGGTCCTCGATTGTCAAAATGATCATGTTTGCACTAGATATCTTTTTCACCTTCCATACTGATGGTGGGCTCATTTCTAGATTATCCCTCTCCCATAGCTGAAGTTCATGTGGGTCTGATCTCTTTAGCATTTTCATTATCTTTAACCTGCATCAAACTCAACATCTGTGCCTGGTCTTTGATTTTGCATGTCTGTGGAGGTTGCAGCAGTCATTAACTGTGCCGAGTCAGTACCATCAAAGGGCCCAAGGATACTTGAATCTTTATTTTTACATGTTATAAAGATTAAAGTTTAAATATATAACAAAATTTAAACCTGAAAACCTTAAAAAGATATTATCAGCCTTTCATGGAGTTTATTCTTCCACCAATGGCGCAAGTGAGAACCGACTCTCAAATGTCTGCATCCCTACCATACCCCACAGGGGATGGTACAACATGATTAGAGTGTCCCAAGTGTAAGCCAAACCTACTTGCTAGGACTGAGAATATTACAAGAATACAGTCATCCCCACCCAAATCATATTATGGGCAAACAGGCGAGTCCTGTCCCCAGAACCAGACTCCCCTCGAATCCATGGCCCAGCCCTAAAGAATAGTTCCGCCGTTGAGCTATCAATCTGATAACTCTCAGGTCTGAATGTTATCAGGCAGTTGATGGTCCTACCACAGTTCCCACTATTTAGCTTTGGATATAATCCCAATCCTAGCTATGATATCTTTTCCTGCTTATCAGATCCAATAAATTTTACAAGACATGGAAGACTCCATAAAACTAGTATAAAGAAATATTTAATAATATATGAGACTCTTGGACTCAAACCCAGGAACAAATTCCTGAGGTTCAAGCGCCACCTCACCACGTCAAGGTGGTCCCACATCAAGGGGGCCGACACATGTAGGGAAGGTAATAAAGAAATGATATTTAAAGACATTTTTGTGTTAATAGAAATTGTGATTAGCAAGCCTTCATTAGTAAGGGTAGATTTAAAGAAAGGATAGAGTAAGTGAGTTAGCTCATTGGGGAAAAATAGGAAACTTGTTAAACTCCAGTTTGGCTTCCACCATTATTTCATTTGAGTTTTCCAATAGCAACAGGTTTCAGTGCAATCTCTTCTGATTTCACCGCACTTGGCCCTCAAATGTTCAAGGACTGCTATCCTGTCACAAATGGTGGATGCATCTTCAGCCTCCAGAATAAATGATGGCTTATTAGCTTCAAAAATGGCAGCCACAGATGTATTGAAATTTAGGAAGAAACAGAAGTTAGAAGGTGACAGATTACAGACTGAAAGGCACAATATATATATATATATATATATATATATATATATATATATATATATATATATATATATATATATATATATATATATATATATATATATATATATATATATATATATATATATATATATATATATATATATATATATAGAAATGTCTTTACTGTAATACAACAGTATAATATGAAGATAAAAGGCCCATAAAACATGGTATGAATGTTTCAACCACATATTTCGAGCACTTCCTTCTGTGCCCCTGTTCACTGGTAAAATATGGACAGATGATAGATACAAGGGTATATATACAAAACATATGTAGGTGTGACAGTAAGTCTCATTGGTATGCAGGTGGCCATTGACCCAGGAAGGATGGATATCAAGGTATTCCCTTGTGATTTCTGGCTTCGTTAGCTCCAGTATGGCGATGTGCTTGGTGGTTGTATTTTCTGGAAGACCTTCTTAAGAAGAGGCCTGACAATTAACCCATCGATGTCATCCGATTTCCAACGTCCTACTGATAGGTTCATATTGTTGGTTTGATTGATGATAGCAGATTCCAGCATCTTTCTTTTGTACGGACAACTACTTTTGAAAACCAACTCTGCCCCACTCCAGGTTATGGTATGGGCTTTATCCCTAATATGTAGGAAAATCCATGAGCTCCTGAAGCATATTGTACTGATCTTTTGTGATCTGTTATTATTTTCGAGATGGACCTACCTGTCTCCCCCGCGTAAATCTCATTACAATTGCTGCACGAAATCTTGTAAACTCCTGGTTCTTCCGCTCTTTTATTTAAGTATGTGTTAATGAGCGAGCTCCCGATGGGTTTGGGATAATGGAAAATAAAAGGATTAGACCAAAAAGCTTCAGAACATCTCAGATCTAATAATGTTTTTATTTTCCATTATTTGAAATCCATCAGGAGTTCACTCATTAACGTATACTTAAATAAAAAATTAAGCAGGAGTTTACAAGATTCTGTGCAGCAATTGTAATGAGATTTATGGTGGTGAGGCAGGTAGGTCCATCTCACAAAGAATAACAGAGCACAAAAAATCTGAGAGTTCGTGGATTTTCCTACACATTGTGGATAAAAGTGGAACGGGTAACTACAAAAAAATAGGGGAAAATTGCAAATGGCGATACAAGCATGAAACTTTGCTCAACTATTCTTCTTGTCCCTTGGTCTCATTATCAAAAAATTTTGCCATTTTCCAAGATGGCTGACAGGTTTTCAAAATGGCGTCCTGTGGATATTTGAATACTGGTATTTAATTGATTAATCACATTCAGATCCCTAAGTCATTCCCAGTTTATATTAAAATATTAAAAATAAGCCTTTATATATATAGTTACATTATTTCTCTTCATAGAAATAACCAAGATGGCTGTCACTATATCAAAAACATCCGCAAAATGCCAAAAATTGGTACTTAAGCTCATATACGAGGCTAAAGGTTGGGTAATATGTGGATTTGGGGTAACTTCAGCCTGATCAGTTCATTTTTTGTAGATTAGAAACCAGTTAATCCCCAGTTAATTAATTTTCATCCTCATTTAGAAAAAAAAATGGGTAATAAGCTTAATGTACAAGTGTAATAGTGTACAAATGGGAAAATTCATAGTGTAGATATCATTCAGTTTCACTGCTTCCCAACCAGGGGTTTTCCTTCTAAAGTCTAGAAAAGATACAAATGTCACTGGCCGATTTTACGTACATTCTATGGCAATCTTCATAGTGGCAATCTTTAAATACTACACCAGGCTAAACACACACATGAGCCACTCAAGATTGAGGCAGTCTCCCCCTTGAGAGTCACTGTTCCTCTCATAAATATCTCATGGGAGACCGCACACACGCACATACCCCATTGGAACCTGGCACTTCCGGTGCATCAGTTCAGTGCTCTATCATGCTGTTTCCATGTGCTTGGACCACGGTCAAAAGTTCTATGCATCTGGCTGAGCAAATTCAAATGTCAGCACAAATGCACCTGCCATGAAGAGCCACTGACAGGTCATCACATAGTTCTCTTGTTGTCCAAAGACTTAACAAGAGTTCGGACCACCTGCTTTCTGGATGTCCTCGCCCAGATATGCTAACTGTCCAGTCAAAAGTTCTGTAAGGGCACTCTCCAATATCATAACAAAACACATGCACTAGATACGAAAATTATATGTCTCATAACACAGATGATATTCCAATAACATTTCATTTATGGAACGCAACTCTTGAAATCTTGCTTTCTTGATGGACTAAATTTTCTGGACGGCTTGCAATTGTACAAGCCCAAGCCCATGTTTCTCTTCACATCTTGAATTCTTGGCAATCCAACTATGCTGAATGGCCTGCGACTGCACACGCCCATGGTTTCCTTTGTGTCCTGAATTCCTGGTGACCCAACTATGCTGAATGGCTTGCGACTGCACAAGCCCACGTTGAATGCGGCGCTCACGAACCCTTTTTCACCAAACTGATGTCTCTCAGCAACAACAGCGATTTGTAGATGACCTGCCCGACATCTCTCCAAAACTCTGGATCTTCTCATGAAAGCGCATGCGTAGAAACCATAGATGGCCCCCATATCTAACTTGTATAAACTGAGGCTCATAGATGGCATTCCATACAGCTCTGCTGCGGGGAAGTGGTGTATAATGTAAGTTGGTCATATCGACAGTCAACCTAAAAGGTATCTAGTCTACTCACTACGCCATACTATTACTGAAATATTAAACCCACCACAGCAAAGGTCATATGATAAAACTATGAAACGATTCCAAGTTGCTAACTGGAATTACCACAATCAACCCACTATCAGGTACACTAACTCTAAGATACTATCCATACAAATTCTTCCTAATGAAAATTACAAAAGAAACCCACCAATATATTGAATTCATTAAAGGCAATTTTAAACCCTACTGATTTACCCAAACCTGTAACACATCAGAGAAATTCTGTCTAATATACTAATTACCCCTCAAAAAAAAATCCTAAGTAACAAAACTTTGTTCTGTAACTCTATATCCAAAGATATTGCGCCAGACGACAACTATACATTATAATATTCTTGCATAATAACACACAGGCCTAACTTCACTATGAAAATAGCCCATGCCACGACTCACAAAGTCATGTGAATGCAACCATTAACTCAAAACAACAGATAACTAACGCCAAATGCAAACAATAAAGTCCCTAACTGCATATGCGATAAAAAAAATTCAAATATCTATGAAACTATGGTATTTTGCACCTAATTTTAACTAAGTATTGCAACACATAAGAGCAAAAACTAAACTCAGACAGTTAGAGATTTGTATAACTCTACGGACTAACATCCACCCCAGTAAAAAACTACAAGTTATGCCCATTTACAACCCATTAAAAAAAGGAGAGAAAAATTATCATAACCACAGTACAACACAGGAATTAACCCATACAATACCCATTACCCTGCCTTTTTAATTCTAGATATATGCGTCAACCGAGACACACCCATGATTTCATCTAGAACAACATATCTATTCCCATACTTTACTTCTACAACCCGGAAAGGACCTACAAATTTAGGACCTAGCTTATAGTTCAACTGATTCCTGACATTTATTTTCAGAAAAACCCTATCTCCCACAGCCACTTTAACTCTATCTGGCTTTGCATTGCTCCTATCTACCATCATAACTAGCGTCTGTTACCATAGTGAAAGGACGTTCCAAATCAGGAAACCTCAACACTGGGGGATTTACTAAGGTATCTTTAATCTTCTGGAAAGCTACTTGCTGTCCATCTCCCCATACAAACTGCACATCATCCCTCAGAACATGTGTCAAGGGAGATGCCAGAACAGAAAAACCCTTCATAAATCTACGAAAAAATCCAGCCATGCATAAGAATGACCAAATCTGGTTCTTATTCTTTGGGGGTAGCAAAATCTACAGTTGCCCTAACATTATCATCATTCACTCTAACACCCTCTTTAGAAATGACATGATGTAAATATACTATCTGCCTCATGAGAAAATTACACTTAGCTAACTTTATCTTGAAACCCGCTAATCTAGGCCTTCTAAAAACCTCACTAAGAACTTCTAAATGGTCTTCTACTGAATCAGTGGCAACTAGGATGTCGACCATGTACAAGAAGACTCTTTTCCTCTAACAAGCCATGCAAAACTGTATTCATTAGCCTAGTAAATGTCATTGGATTGCCTGCTAGACCAAACGGTATTCGTGTGAACTCATAATGCCCCTTTGGTAAAGAGAAAGCTGTGTCCTCTTGACTCTCCTCGCTAAGTGGTACTTGTAAATACCCTTGCATCAGATTAATTGAGGAGTAAATCTCCTTGCCCCCAATTTCAGTAAATAAACCTGGAAAACACACCACAGGGTGGCGATCAAGAATGGTTTTCTCATTCAACTTCCTAAAGTCTACGCAAACTCAGACTGAACCATCCTTCATAGGCACTGCTAACAACAAAAAATTAAAAGGCGACAAACTGGGCCTGATGATGCCTACTTCTTCCCACTTATTAACCTCTTGCTCCACCTGTTCCCTAATCTTAAAATGAATCCTATATGAAGGAACAAAATAGGCTTAGTTTTGTCCTCCAAAAGAACCTTGTGTTCTAACACATCTGTTAATCCTAGCTTATCCCCTTCGAGTGCAGCTATGTTCGCAAACTCGGCAAGTACATCTTCTACACTGCCAGCATATTCTTTATAATCAGCATTGGCTAACTGATCCCTAAAATCTTGCCTTCTAGCCTGTAAATCCGATTCCGAAAAACTACAAAAAATCCCCGATAATAGCCACTGAATTATCTTCATCGACCTAGTCAACAAAGTTGATTGCATAAGTACCCTTCTGGTAATTGCAAACTGAATCATTACAGTTTAGCAATTCCACCCAAGTTTCCCCTGTACTTGATACATTATTTATAGAACCCCTACACAAAACCCCCTTCAGCTTCTCACTACATTCATCCACACACACCTGCCTGGATTTATGCACTCCTTTCACTTGAACTTTCACCGTCGCAACCATACCCGGACCAAGCACCACATCATCTGCCAAAACTCCCTTATAAAACTTCTCATCCCGCAGCACATGTTCCTCATTCACTCCCAGATCCTTATGTACGTACACCCGATCCATCGTCATCCACTGCACTCACATCTGCCCCTCATACAACACAAACACCTAGGTACTCCCACAGTTATACTGCATAGGCCCATATGAACCGATATTTTCGTCCCCGACATGTTGGATGACCCAGTAACAATGTATTCCCCAAAGCAACACCCCTCCCCCCATATAACCAAAAATGGCTCTGTCAAAGATCCCCAAGAGATAAATCTACATCTTTGTATCCCAAAATCTGTAACACTTGCTCGAACATCGCATATGGTTTCCTTAGCGGGTCTCAAAGAGCATTGGGAAAACATCGATCTGAACAAATCATAATTCATCAAATTAATAGAGGCCCCGGTAGCTATAAAAACCTTTACATTTATACCATGTACAGACCCAATTATGACTGGCTTTGACCCTGAGGGTTCTCCCAGAAGTATTATATCCCAAGAAACACCCATCCAGTTTTCCTTTACAACTGATCGGCTCTACACAATGTCTACCGATCGCAAGATCCCCTTAAAACATCCGAGTGAGGAACTTTCTCATCTGAGCTACCAAAATTCTGAAATGCAGGCCTACCAGTATACTGTCTACGAGACGGGCAAGACCGTCAAGGATGATCATAACTCTTACAACTTCCACAATATTTAACACGGCAAAATCTCTTAATGTGTCCCTGCATATTACAATTAAAGCAACGAACCCGTGGGATCCGAGAACTCAAGCTAATCATCGATCTTTGCCTATTCCGACTATCAACAAAATTTTTCGAACAGTGGACTGAATCTATGCGTCTTACACAACCATGTGCAGACCAAAGGAATCTCTGATCACTATTTCCTCTTCTCACTTTGCAGCTTTTCTCCGTAAATAAATCCGTCAACTTATTCTTGGCTGATAACAAATGCAAAACATTCCCAAGTCCTGCGAAAGGACACCCTTTACAGGAAAAGCCCAAGAAAAAACAATTTCCCCTGACAGAATTCCCATACAACACGAAACCCAGAATATTAATTCCCTTTACTCTAACAATTAATTCCCAAAACTCAAAAGAAGGTACTAATCCAACCCACCATTAAATCCAAGTTAATTAAACCCACCATTAAATTCAACATTAATCAAACATGCAATCAAATCCACACTAAATTAAACCCAAAATTAAATTCAAAATTAATTAAAATCAAAATTAAATTAAACCCCAAAATCAAATTCAAAATTAACTAACCCCATAATTAAATCCAAAGTCCCGTGGAAAAAAAGAAAATTGCTGGCCACACACAGACCTGATTGCTTAGTAGGTCAGAACCCACTTTGCATTTTCAAGGGCACACAACAACAAAAAAACCCTCAGTCTCCCCAAGTACAGAGAATGGGAATCCTATCACGTACAGAAAACGAAACTCAAGCAGACAGAGAGAGAGAGAGAGAGAGAGAGAGAGAGAGAGAGAGAGAGAGAGAGAGAGAGAGAGAGAGAGAGAGAGAGAGAAAGAATCGTCCCCTCTCCCCAATGCAACAACTCACTCTCCCTATCACCATATCAGAAGGCCTGCTGAAGCCTATAGAAAAAAGTGCTGAGTGCCAAAACCTCAAAGTCTCTCTCCTGTCTCCAAGGTACAAGTGATAGCTGAGTCAGCTTATAGCAACAGCCCCCACTTTACATACACGTATGTATGCACCCAAAAAAACATGCGTGCATGTGTAATTAAAAAACAAGAAAAAAAACAGTCTAAAACAGCTAAGAAATGTATACACACTTGTGTAAAAAATGTTTACACACAGCAATTCAACAAATGTCAAGTAAATTACTACCCAATTATCAAAGTCCCCAGAGATAACACAACAATAAAATACTCCCTTTATTAAATCCTAAACACCGATGCAAACTGCTGATTGCTATATATAAAAAAAAAAAGATATGAGACAATCAAAATTCAATTGCACTGCTCAGAGTACAATGAAGCAGGCAAGAGGCCCCGCCTAAACTAATGATGTCACTGACACATTACTCAGGCGATGCCCTCACTACAGCCACCACACCAAAAAATTAGTTGCAATGTAATGAAAAGTCCAATTTGACATTAAAATAACAAAATAAAAAATGATAACACTTACGTACGCCTCCGCTTAACTGTGCATGAATCCTCTCATCAACGACAGAGAGAGAGAGAGAGAGAGAGAGAGAGAGAGAGAGAGAGAAGGGGGAAGAACACACTATCGCGCATATCTTAGCGTGTTTAACACACACAAGCGGTCAAGATACCACAATTACTTTACACTATATATCTTACAAATGCCTAAACACTCCCCAGTATGAATTAATGCCCTATGAATACCCATATTAACACCCTGCGCCCCGGGAAACATTATTAAACACACACAGAAACTTCGTTCCTGAAAAAAGACTAACTCAAAACAGCATCTCTACCCTGAATCGCTGACCCCAACAAAACCTTATTCTGAGATGCCAATACTAGCATTACTAAAATATGTCTCTTCGGAAATGTATCCCTAACTCTCTATTTATCTATCTATGTCTAATGCCGCTGCCACCATTGTTAATAGCCCCAGGTTCTGAAG
>NC_089761.1:6944217-7006717 GCF_040412425.1 Macrobrachium rosenbergii
ATAAAGATGATGAACATTCTTTATGATTAGTTTTCTGACGAATATACAAATAATTTTTAACTATAATACACAACTGTGATGTAGCTGTCCTTTACGGATTCAAACAGAATTAGAGAAAATGACAAAAAAAAAAAAAAGACTGTCATCCTCAATCAGTGCAGTGCTTATACCTCTGGCAACACTAAACCCCGATATATAGTACTTATCCTATGTTTATTTATTTGTGTTGTTACATTAATTGCATAATATCTATATCACGGATCGCTACTATCACAATATTATCATATAAATAAAACAGGTTAATTTGCAGCAAAACAACAAATACAAACGCTATTACAATGATTGTTTACGATTTCGTGCGTCTGGTAGCATGCTACGGGTGACTACCGTCTGAAAACCCTCCGGATTGTGGTAAGTGTGAGGTCTCATCTCGGCCGTAATCAAAGAGTTAAACTATTAAGAAATATTTCAAACGCTAAATAAATAAATGTTAAATCATTAATTTCACTAAGGCAAAAATCCCTTAATATAACTCATCATACCATGGTAATAATGATTGAAATTCACTTTACCTACGCAAGCTTGTGAAAACTTTCACAAAATCACCCCAACTGCATATGCTTGAGATTCATAAAACATTCTTTTCTGATAGGTGCCGTTACTAACATATAAACTTTCAAAAGCTAAGATTAATATCCATGACCACACAAATATTTTATGTTAATAACTTCTCTCTTTTGAAGAAAGAAAGAAAGAGAGAAGAGAGAGAGAGAGAGAGAGAGAGAGAGAGAGAGAGAGAGAGAGAGAGGTATTACAATTAATGTAACAATCACAGTATTCGGTCTTATAAAGAAATGAATCCTATCTCCAATCAAATAGCAAAACTTTCATGGAACATTCTAGAAAAGAAACATAATGTCACTTCTTGTCACATAGAGCTATCAGAACAATGTAATCTTAAACATGACGCAATTGCCATGTGCTTTGGTGCAATAACCCCTGTGATCTAGAAACAGAACGATACATGTAACATTGTGAAATAATTAGTCTTCTTCTCGTATGAGACAAAAAATCTTTCACAACTTGACTGTTATCCCGACCTGTCAATACGTTATCTTTCGAGATGACACTCGAAGCAAAACAAGGCAGTTGAAGAATACACGGTGCTGGGAGACAAAACACGTGATTATATACTACATTATTATTAAAAACATATTATTAGTTCTAAATTATGCTGTTAAGTTATCTAAATCATTAATTCTTGCGAAGTCTGACATTACACTACATACAATATTTCAACAATTATTATTATTACACAGAACACATGATAACTAGAACAGTAAAGATATCAAAATCATGGAAAGATATACATTTTAAAGACATTATCATGAGAATATATACTGAAAAGAGACCTTACAAAATTTCCATACACCATAGTATATTTTTAGAAAGTGTACAAAACATTATCTTGAGTTATTAGTTTAATTGTTCGTTTTAATGTCACCAATATCTCTAAAGATAATGTCCTCATACCTTGCTACTCCTTTCATTTGTCTCAGAACGAAATAAAACAGCTCTTAGTGTTCTCTGAAAGTTGCTCGTTAAGAAACAGCTTAAATGTAATGAAAGCATTTCATAGTTGTGGACATAAGCATTCATATTCAGATAAATTAATTTAAGCATGGAGGATGAGCGAAACAGTCTTAAAGAATAAAAACGAAGAAGGAACCTTATCTTTTTTAAAGAACTACACACGACATTGATGAAATTTATTACCTTTTATAATCATGGTATTATACTGTACTGCTAATTCATTTATCCTCCTTGACTCTATTTATTAAAATAAATGTTTTATCTGACCTCTTGAAGTGAGGTCATTTTATGAAAGCGGTAATTGTAATTGCGGAAATTTATTCTTATTCAAAATACACATAAAATTCAACAGCGTCATTAGTTAATTTTAAGTTCAGATTATTTGATGTTGGTCAATTGCATTGATGAAAACTATATGAAATGAAAAAGTAAAGAAAACTAATTTTTACAATGGTAGCAGTTTTCCTCTCTTCCATAAAATTTGTCTTTTATTTGCTGAGGCAACTACATAGCAATAAGATCTTGCTTTTTATTTAAGACATGGAAATAATATAAACACAATTATCATCAAGAAAATATATGGAGAAAAAAAAAAAGGATGGGCCAATCCATCATTTGATAATTTACAAAATTGTAACCTAACTCATCATTTCCTAATTTTCATTATTAAAATGCGTATAATGACAAACAAACTACTGAATATCTTAGAACTGCTGAAATAATTCATGCAATTTCATTCTTATCTATTTTCATGGTTATTATGTCTTGGAAATATCCAACACAGCTTCTACAGTTTTCAAAAAAAAAAAAATAATAATTTTGCAGTTGAAATACTTAGCCTGATAAATAAAATCTATTTGTATCCATGCATAATTTTTTTTTTTTTTTGTAACTGAGCCGAACCTATATGTTGCTAAGATCTGTCTGTGTACAGTTAGTTTCCATCCAAGGGAACAGATTTTGGTGTCAGTTTGAAGCTAAACGAATATTGTTAATTTAATTTTGCTCAAAATTCCAAATAAAAAAGTAGAAGATTAAGTTTAGCTAAAACTTAAATTTCTATATTCTTCTCTGAAAAAATACTCGCTGAAAAAAGTATTAGACTTGTATAAGGTTTGCTTAGTACCATTGGGATACAAAATATTGCATCAGTTCCCTTGATGTTTCAGACAAAATTGTGGCTGTATTCAGCAAGCGATATCTGGAAACTGTTGGCCAGGCAGCTCAGGCGCATAATGTGCCACGATGACAGACTAACCGTTTCTATCACTCGGTTATGGGTTGCCCTGGAGCAAGAGCCCATTCCTGCACAAGGCTGGCTTGATATAATACAAACGAACAAGTCACTGGCTAATGGATACTATGCAGGCAATGCGTATCCAGGTAGCTGAGCTAAATAACATTCCATTTAAAGGAAATTAAATTTATAACCGTTTTATCGTATGTTTATTTTTTTTTCAAGAACTGTGGTATTAATTTTTTCCTGTAACTCGGCCTACACCATTTATTTATTTATTTATTATTATTATTTGTTTTTTTTTTTGGTCTGAATAGGGTTTTATTTTAGCACTCAAAATTTGTAGGCCTATATGTTTTGCATATACAGCGTTAAAAACAAAACTTTATTAAATTTTATTTATTTATCATAATCAAAATATAGAAAAAAATGAAAATAACCTATAAATGTTTGCTTAGGCCTAATGATCCTTGCCTGATCTGTGAAAGGCAAGGAATTCTATAAAATGCAGCATGATTTTATTAATAAATATTTGTGTGATATTAGAGTTTCATAATCAATAATGCTCTTTTACAGCCTCCTTGAATTGTCCATTTGACCTAGTTCTGAAACAATATGGTTGAGGACTAAATTAATTACTCCTCAGAGAAAAATATTTATACTCCATAATGAGGTAAAGCAGAAAAGAAAAATAATGTATTTCCATATATTATTAACATCATTAGTGAGTAGCTGATAATATTGATAGTGAGCAAGAGATTGAAACGTGACATTAAAAAAATGTCTTATAGTAGAAAAGTATTAACTAATAAAACTTCAGTAAATGCTTTCGAATATAATGAAAGAACAACAACATCTAAAGATAAGTCAATTAAACAAAAGCAACCGTAAATTACTGTGTTTATCCAACATATTCAGTAAAATGTGGTTTTTCTAGCCAGTTTCAGTTCATGAATGCTGTTCACACCCTGATATTTAGTGTAACCCCCAAAAGCACCGAAAGTTCAGTTCACACATGATGTTATCAGTTACCATTCATTCTAGGCCTATGTGCATCCCATTAAACCATTCATTTGTAAAAAGACAATATTCCCAATTTCCTTCTCTGATATATCTGAATTATCCTTCACATTTATAAAAAAAAAACGTCTATTTCAATTTTACGCTTTTGATGGTATTAACAAGAAAAGTGGCATATGTAAAATTTAGAAGTTATCGTGCATCCAAACCGGTCTACTCAACATTTGACATTGCAGGCGTGGCAACCGAATCGCATACGGCAATGCATTTCACCACCCTTCAGGAAAGCGAACTGTATTTAGTTTAAGGAAATTATAAATTATATATAATTTATATGATTAATTAGATATGATTCCCAAAAATATTATAACTTATATATAAATTATATATAAATTATAAATAATATTTTTGAGAATCATATCTAATTTGCTAACTTAAAATAACATTTTTAACAGAAAGATCTTTAAACAGGTGATAATCTCATAATATCAGATGTACCAAACACTACCCATCTATGTTTTATTTGCGTAAAATAACAGTCTTTTAACAGAGACCTCTTTGTACACATGATACTCTGTTAACACGGTTGGTAGGACTGTTCGTATCTAATCATGAAATATTTCATGATGATCCGGACAAAATATTTAAAAATCTGGAGAAACCAAGGGATTTTCTTGCAGTTATGTTTTTAACTTTTTTTAATTGATTCTCATTTTCATATTATAAAAATATTTCACAAACTAATTATACACGGACTATAAAAAAAAAAAAACAGGATCTGAACGATATATTTCGTAAAGCGATGCAGTATTAAATATCGTAACTGTATTAAGCAAAATTACGAAATAGTACCCTTTCAGTAATTTGTTTTATCTGTTGTGCATTTGGATGCAATGAAAAAGACCAAAAAGTATTATAATGCTCTACGAACAACTTTCATAGGGAAATATATTTTTTGGTAGGTCTTTATGATATTCATTTTCATGTAAAATTAAATCTGGAAAATGGTAATGACTGCTAGTGTGTTCAAATAAACCGTAAAAAAATCAAAATGACAAAACTGAAATCAGCCATCTGTTAAATTTTCTACAATTTGTTATAAAGAAATATTATCACAAATATATATTATGGGATTTTATAAATTTCGGCATTATAGGGAATTACAATAAACCGTCTAATCAGTGATGAACAATTGTATTGCTATTATTATCCAGCATTGCACAGTAAGTGTATGAACTTTTTTTTATGTACATATGAAAAAACAACTGCATCCGTTCTCTCACTGGTAAAACTCTGTGTGTTGTGTGTGTGTGTGTGTGTGTGTGTGTGTGTGTGTGTGTGTGTGTGTGTGTGTGTGTGTGTGTGTAAAGAGCAGGAACAGGACAGAGGACATTTTTACCTTTAACAACACTTCTTCATATTTGTTCAAAAAGCAATGAACTGGAGCAAGCCATTTATGAAAAGTATGCACATGATTTACCTGAAATATTACTGTATAAGTATGAGCAAACTGCAAAAATTATCATTAGAATTTTGTAATAATTTTTTATGATAATACATGGATCATTAAACAGATGAAAATCGTCTTTCCTGGTGAACTATAACTCATGACGAGGTATGATATGAAAACGTCAAAGCAGGAAATTCAGAGGTTCTTCTGGGATTGGTGTGCCAAGTTTTTGAGCTCTTAGCTATTGAAGGCGAAAATCAGCTGAGAATTAAAATTTGAACTGAAATACTAAATGTTACCCTGCTTTACAAATACAGATCTGATATTCAGGTGCACTTAAAGTTCACTCACTATACATTAGAAAAACTTAGGACAACTGAATGATTTTTAATGGGAGAAGCGCAAAATATTACCTTTTTCTTTCTAAACTTCTCTTTTAAAAAGTGGAAATACTCAACTTAATGTGACAGATGGTATATTGGAACTTTCGTCCACATTAATTTATAAAAAAATATATAAGGAGAAATATACAACTTGAGATTAAGTAAGTTTTATAATAACCCTAAGAAAGTCTTATTTTGCAAAATTCCCTATTTGTTTTTGTAACATTGATCACGATGAAATGGCCCGGGGAGGGAGGCACTGAACTAGCGACAATCTGTTTTAGCTGCTTTAAATAATAGGTTTAATTTAAATCCATGAACATGAAATCTTGATACTTCTATTTTCTTATATAAGTCTTTAATTTTTTCATATTGAGAAGGCTAATTAATAAGATAAAGACTTTATTAGAAGTAAACTATTTCATAAATAAGATATATTTTGAATAATAATATACATTACCTTCTGAAAATATTTTATTTCAATTTCTTGTTTTATCATCTTTATATTGCTTCTTTTCACTCTCTAATTTTTCTTCCTTTTTCACATAGTGAACTAAATGTTATTTTTATCAAATAATTTGGGAAAAAACATGATAAACCTAATGAGCATAGTGTTTTGGGTTCTTAACTCTCCTTACCCATTCTTCTGTGAGTTCAGACTAACATACAGTACATCAATGATGTTAAAACCACCGTTTTTCTGGACACTTTGAATAAAAAATGAAACTGCCAGTATTTTAATTTTAATTTTCCTGAAGAGAGACAAAGTCAGAGAGGAGATAGCTTAACTGTATTATGCCCAACGTTTTATTTTATTTTTTATCAGAGAATTCCATGGGATTATCACAAATATTAGATAGGTGCAAGGGTTTTAGTAAAGATGAATGAGCAACAGAAGGTTAAAAGTCGAGAAAGAGATGGATATCTTTTAAAACCAGACGGACTGAACGTTTAACATAAGAGTGTTAGATATGTTATTTCGTTTAAATAATATACATATATATATATATATATATATATATATATATATATATATATATATATATTATATTCTTCTTCTTCTTCTTTTTTTAACGTGCTTTTATTTTAGTTAATGATGCCTTCTTTGAAGGACTTTTGATTTGGCTTTAAAGATGGAATGAGCAACAGAAGGTTAAAAGTCGAGAGTTATTGCGCGGGTATGGAGACGTGAGATGTTTGTTATTTTTAGGTGTTGTAGTGGCTTTGTTTGTGTGTGGACTGTAAATCCATTTTTAACATATAATCCCGGGATGTCTACACGGATAGCAAGTGTGACCAGTAGATATGTTCTGTAACCGACTGAGCCAAGGTTTAAATAATATATATATATATATATATATATATATATATATATATATATATATATATATATATATATATATATATATATATATATATATATATATGTATAACTGAATCACTGAAATATGGAACGTGATGAATATATAAATAAAGATAAAATCACGAAGGATGAAACACTGGAGTGCTGTGAGGCTTTTCGACACTAGTCCTTTACTTAGCAGACTGAAGAACACTAGTCTTTTACTTAGCAGACTGAAGAAATATATATTTCTTCAGTCTGCTAAGTAAAGACTAGTGTCAAAAACCCTGCAGCACTCCAGTGTTTCGTTTCCTTCGTGATATTATCTTTTATATATATATATATATATATATATATATATATATATATATATATATATATATATATATATATATATATATATATATATATATATATATATATATATATATATATATATATATATATATATATATATATATATATATATATATATATATATATATATATATATATATATATATATATATATATATATTATATATATATATATATATATATATATATATATATATATATATATATATATATATATATATATATATATATATATATATATATATATATATATATATATATATATATATATATATATATATATATATATATATATATATATATATATATATATATATATATATATATTCCCAAGAATCCCAGTCATTAAATACTTCATTTAAAGCCTGGAAAATACAACAGTGCATTTTGGGCACTGCCTGACAAGGAAGGAGAAAGGAATAGAGGCCCCCCTCCCTTAATCTTTTAATCGCCTTTCAACTTTCTCTTCTTGAACATGCGACGCTGTGTGAGACTTTGCTTTCAGATCCTAAGCCTGGCCAGATACAGATTAAGAGAAAAGGACAGCTGGCATGCACACATGGGACTGAGTCACAGATGATACCACCTCAATCTACCTGTGGATAACCTCCTGACCCCTGACCGAAGTCATATAAGGGTCTTACCGAAGGAACAAGCAAGAGACACAGACTGGACGCTAGTGATACACATCTCCTTCAGAGAGCCATGCCCTACCGCATGGTCCTTTCTTGTAGGGACCTCTAGTCTTCTTACCAGTGAAGCCCAGTCTTTCCTCAGCCGCCATTTTCCCTCGCTGAAGCCACCTCTTCTACAAGGTAAAGTGGTCTGTTGCAAAGGTTCTTCCCATCAGTCACACTGTTTTATTTCTCCTGGTAAACTTCCTATTTCCAGGTGTAAGTGCCAGTATTTCCATATTAATCTTGCCTTGTTAGGGCAGTGTTACGTAAATACCCGTGTTTAAATAATTACATAAAATCGTCTGTTCGAGGATTCTTGGCACACTCTGTGCTCGCCTTGTCCCATGTATATTTTACTGCATCCTTACTGGCTTTTAATTCGTGAAACTCTCCCTTTACAGAGTGTTTGTTAGCCGTGGAAATCTCTCTTGACTGTGCCTTGTGTCAGCATCATCACACCGACGGATATACTTTCAAGTTTTCCCAGTTATAATTAACCTCTCAGGCCTTGTATGCATGATGAGTCCATTTCATCTTCTGATATTTCATTTCATGTAAATACAAGTAATTTTAAATTTACCCTAACGTGTTTACTTACAAATTCCCCCAATTTCCTTGTTTTTACGATTTCCTGAATCAACAGCAGTCGGATGTTATACAAAAATAGAGGCAAGTAACGAAATCAATCATTTAGAGTGTATAACCGGCTCATGGTAAGCATTTCCCCAGGAAAAATCGTGAAAAATGGAGACCGATTGCTTTAGATCTCGCAATCTGCACATTGCAGATTAAATCCTTGCCCCTTGCAACCTGCCATATCAGTGACTAGCGAAGGTAGGCTATGTGCGAGACAAAGAAACAAACCTTTTTGTGTAAATTCCGCATGTGGACAGTCAAGGAGTTCCACACATTGCGTATTTATATTTTATGTTAAGATAGGAAGCGAAATTGTGACTGAAAATAGAAATAGGGAAACGTTTGGCAAGTGCATGCAATCCACTCATCTAGAAGAGAGAGTTAGTATCCGTTACACAAGTTTTGATAGCCATTGCATGAGGGCTTGCATGTTTTCACATAGGCAAGCTAGGGAATTACAAAGTATTGAAAATACAAAAGGAAATAAAGAGTGTATTTCCTCCTTGTGTTATCCAGACAATTTGTCGTCTTGGAATAGCTAGGCACATGTTTTAGATCCCACGTGGGTCAATCAGAAAATTTCCCTATCGCTGGAATTTAGAGAGGTTAATCTCTCTCTCTCTTCTCTCTCTCTCTCTCTCTCTCTCTCTCTCTCTCTCTCTCTCGTAGACATTAGGAATCCGTTAGACAAACACTGTAGAGTTAAATCTCAAAAAAGCGTAAAATTTTTTCCTTCATATTTTATTTTTACACATTTCTCCATACAGCACCGCATGTGATAAATTCTGTTTCATTTCAAAACGTTTCCATTCACTAACCATCCGCTATTTCATTCATAAGCGCAAGGAACCTCTTTGTGGTTATCTTTTGTTTTGCTTAAAAAGTCCCCTGTGACCATATGGTCTTCAAGTCGTTCCCAGGGAAATTTGGGTAAGCCTAAGAAAAACTTTTATTTTCTAAAACAAACCATAAGCGGATTAATCTGTCTGTATAAGCGGGGTCAGTCTCAGGAAAATTCCCACGCTGGTCATTGCCATTGAGCAGGTGACCTTGAGCTGTCAGCTGAGCAAATACCCTTTTCAGGGTACGTGCGAGGAGGCAAATTTGTATGCACGTGACTTAGGCAAACAGTGCCCGTGCATAATAGAATTAAGTTTTGTGCTTATATTAGGATTGGAGGATAAGGCTCTTATTAGGGCTGGTAAAGTACACACATTTATCAGTGTAACTTGCAAATAATATAACTTTAGCTTATCCTCTCGACGATGAACTTACCACTTCTATAAAAAATAAATAGAAGTGTGCTTCCAACAACGGCTGGCTTTCTAACCCAACAATTTGCATCCGTACATAAACCTTATCCCCCCCACCCCACCTCTGCGCCAGTTATCAGTGTCTCTCCATTTTTTTTTTAGATTTATGCTACATCCTTTTTTTATTTTCTTTCAGTTTATTTCATTTTATTTATTTTGTTGGGGTTATTATTCTAAGAGCGTTACGACGCTCACTGAGTTCCCAAACCTAACCCATATCGGGACTCCCCTAAAAAGAAAAAAATTTTTTTTTCCTCTTGTCACAAGAAAATCCAAATTATTCGGGAACGGGCAAACGCTCCCCGAACCAAGCCTTAAGATTCACGTGATAGCAGGCCAAGTCCATGCGTGAATCCAAAACCACGTCCTACGAGACAAAAAAAAAAAAACCGTTCCCTGTGAACACATCACATCCTACGAGGCAAAAAAAAAAAAAAAAAAAAATCACGCAATAGCCGGCTGAGTCCGTGCTTGAAATAGCATAAAATTTACTTCTTTCAGACCTATTAAAATTCGTTTATCAAGAACACGCCAAGTCTTATTCAGACATATTAACATTCGTTCATCAAGAACAAACTAACTCTTAATCAGACGTATTAAAATTCGTTCATCAAGAACCAATTAAGTCTTATTCAGACATACTAAAATTCGTTCATCAAGAACAAACTAAGTCTTATTCAGAGATATTAAAATTCACTCATCAGGAACAAACTTGGGTTTTTACAGACCTCCTGAAATTTGAGTCTTTTCAGGCAAATTGATTTTCTAAAGGGTCACACCCATATAAGGGTTATCTCAAGATGTCCACGACATCCAGAACCCAACGAAATGAAGACTTCAACTTCTATATGTCCGCTGGAAAGGACATGGGACTGCCAAGGCAGGCCCTGAGAGACTGGGTCCAAGAGAAAGTAGATAATGCCAAGGCGGAAAGAGAGACAGAAAGGCAGGAGAGGGAGAAAGAAAGGAAGGAGAAGAAGGATGAGCAAGATAGGCCAGATAAACTCGCAAAAGAGGAACAAGAAAGAAAGGAAAAGAAGGAAGAGCAAGAAAGAAAGGAGAAGAAGGAAGAACAAGAAAGAAAGGAGAAGAAGAAAGAGCAAGATAGGTTGGATAGACTTGCAAGGGAAAAACAAGAAAGAAAGGAGAGGCTCTAAAGGGAGGAAAAGCAGCGGGCCCATGAGCTACAGATGGCCCAAATTGGCACCGCCAGCTCCTCTCCGGCCCATGGGGCATCCGCCTTCACTCAGGCTCATGCTTTTATGCCCAAGTGGACCGATGCCGAGCCCAAGGTGTGGCTCGATCGGACAGGAAGGGTCCGTAGCGTCTACCCACTTGCTCTCACCAAAGTCTCCCTACTCTTGGGAATATTCTGCATAGGAAAGGGTCTAATTGCTTTCAACGCCCTTCCTGAGGCAGATCAAGGGAAATGGGTGGAAGTGGCCAGGCGATCATAAAGGCGTATGAGATCACCCCCGAAAGCTGGAGATGACGCTGGAGAGGCCAGATAAAATAAGCAGGACAGCCTGGTTTGACTGGGCGTATCAATCATATAGGGCCCTCTCTAAATGGCTAGAGTCCCTGGGAGTCTCCACCGCCGAGGACATCCTCGAGCTGTTCAAGATCGAAAATTGTTTATATCTGCCCAAGCCACCCATATGTGCAAAAAAGTGCCCACGACTCTAGCGGAGTGCTGTCACCTCGCTGACACATGGACCACCCATCACACCCATGCAAGTTCATTGGGACGTAAAATATGCACTCCTTCTTTCACCTCCAGCACCCTTCCGCCCAAGAATGGGCACTCGCAGAAGCCCGTTGTGTGTGGGTTCTGCAAGAAAGCAGAGCATTCCACCAAGCAGTGCCAAAACAAACCCTCACCTGGGAATCCACCAACTAACAAGCCTGAGCCCTCCACAGGGGCAGTGCCATGAAGGGATTATAGCCAGAGCTATTGCATGGCTTGCAAAGTTTATGGCCACTCTCCCACATGGGCAAAACGCCCTAATAATAAATCAAGTACTCCTGCTATTGCCTTGGCAGTTACAAATCCCAAGTCCTTAGGCCCTCCAGCCGAGGGTCCCATATATGTGGCACCTTCTCGAGGTAGCTACCCTGCATGCCAGGCCAAGCCATATGATGACTCTGGAGCACAAATTTCCCTCATAAGGAAAAACAAAGTTGCCTATGGAGCTATCATTAACTGACGTAAACTCGTCACAATTGAGGGAATTAATCAATTTAAAATGATACTCCCTACCGTTCAGTTGAGACTCAAAAGACCTCATAGATCCAGAATTTGCAATCTTGCAGTAGCAAGTTATATTCCTGAAGGGTATGACATCCCCCGGGGACAGGACTGCCAGTCCCCAATTAAGTTACAGCAATCCAGGGTTCCAAATCCCCCAAATCATTCATTAGGCATGAGAAAGCCTCAAACGCCTACACTCATTACACTGCCAGTGCCACCTGAGTACGATGTGCAGTGGCCCCCTCCATCATGATCGATCCCAGATCCCATTCCGGTGCCTAGCCCTGCCCCAGTGCCAGTGCCAAGGCCCCAAATAGATCTCCCTCCAGGAGATTCCAGACTAGATTCCCAATCTCTGCCAGTGCCACTTGCATGCACTGAGCAGTGCCAAGCTCTGTCCGTCCCGAACGACGAACAAATTCCAAATCAAATAATAGTGCCTGACCCTGCCTTAGTGCCAGCGCCAGAGAACGCCATTGATCTCCATTCAAGAGATCCTAATCAGGATCCCCTCTTTTCTCCCGGCCTGGCTCCGCGTCTGTAAGAGACAGATCCTTCCGGTAAGTGGAGACAGATCCTTCCGGCCAACCCGTGTCTGAACTGGTCATGGTAACCCGTGAGCCTATCACGCCCACTGCCACCTCTTTCTCTCTTTCCTGGTCCCCTGTGGACACGACCATAGGTAAGGATTCTGGCGTGTCTCAAATGGCCGATGAACTCATGGAACTGCGGCGACTTGGGGTAGAAACAGAAATGAATGCCCCTCCTTCGGCTGCCAAAGAAGCCAACACAGGTGGCACTCCAATGTCCTCCTCAGACTCGGTTCGACTGATTCCCCTACCAAGGAGAACCATCAACCTAAAGAGATCTGCAGCAGAAATCACGGGCGCAGGTAACGTCAGGTAGCTTAAAGACAGCTGATAAACTCTTCTGGTACCAGTACAAATTTGCCACAGTGCTGCCCTTTTATCCTATGAGGACCGTGACACCGCTATCGAGGAAAGGGTGTCAGGTTTCCTTACCTGTTTATTTTTCTTATAACTCTGTAATTTATTCTTTTCCTTTAACATCTATCCTTTTATTATTTTGTTAAATTAATCATATTATTTTACGAATCACAAAGGCTTATATTTTAACTTGTTCCCACTGCCAATGCAGAGTGCAACTGACAGACATCCCAATTTTGTAAGTCCTTTTGAAGCACCTTGAGCACAAGAATAAACCTACGCCATTTTTTATAGGCTAAAAAGTATAATCTCGGCATATTAATCATCATTTTTTTCTTTAACATTATCATGTGCCTTCTTTGTTATTCCCTTATAACTTAAACCCAGAGTCCGTGAATTAGAAAGACCGTCTGTCCTTCATTGTTCTTGGCTTCGTGCTCATAGGCACCATTGACTTCGGTGCCACGTCTGGCACTGTGCTGTCAACTTAAGTAACATGGCGACACCTAACGAAGACCATGTATGTTTCATTGTAATGCCTCCTGAAGGCAAACTAGCTGCATGTCTTTGACTGTAACAACTATTAAAAGTTAAGTGCATGATTATTTTAAGATTTACATTAAGGAAATCACTTACAGTCACTGTGTTTAATATTTACAGTAATTTTCTTATATCTGTAACTGTTCCTGTTTCGAAATTACAGTAACTTATGATTTATCGCATTTTAATACTTATGATCAGCTACTCGTATTTCTTTTGAGATTTACCTAAAGGAGGTCAATTAAAGTTAGAGTATTTTAATATTTACAGTAACTTTCTTATAGTTGTAAATGTACCTGTTTTAAAGTAACAGTAATCTAAGGTTAAAACCTTTCTTCTTTTTTTTCTTACTCTGCGATTAACGTAAAAAACTGAATTCTTTATCAAGTAAATCTTCAGAGATCTCATATGATGCAGACAGATTTAGGTTACTAAATATACGTGAGATCAGTTGACGAGAAAATTAGAGTAATATAAAGCATTTGTCTGCTGAATCCTTGGTTTGGTAGACATTTGCACCTAACTGAAGGTACGAGATGTCAACTTGGGGGCGGGGGGGGAGAGTTATTATATTTTCCCATGAATCCCAGCCACCAAATGCTTCAATTAAAGCCGGAAAATACAACAGTGCATGTTGGGCACTACCTGACAAGGAAGGTGAAAGGAATTGAGGCTCCTCCCTTAATGTTTTAATTGCCTTTCAACTTTCTCTTCTTGAACATGTGACGCTGTGGGAGACTTTTCTTTCAGATCCTAAGCCTGACGGAGGCAGATTAAGAGAAAAGGACAGCTGGCATGCACGCCTGGGACTTAGTCATAGATGACACCACCCCAATCTACCTGTGGATAACCTCCTGACCCCTGACCGAAGTCATATAAAGGTCCCACCGAAGAAACCAGCGAGAGACACACGGTTAGACGCTAGTGAGACACATCTCCTTCAGAGAGCCATATATATATATATATATATATATATATATATATATATATATATATATATATATATATATATATATATATATATATATATATATATGTGTGTGTGTGTGTGTGTGTGTGTGTGTGTGTGTGTGTGTGTGTGTGTGTGTGTTTATTTTTGCTTTGTTAAACACCCAATTCTTTGTATAGGGGTTCCGTTGACAGTTACCCATTCTTAGGCTCGTTACATGTTAACAATAATTCCATGACAACTGTAATATTTTAACCACTTGTTTGCTTATTTGTAATAATTATGTTTGACCATGAAATGATGTAATTATTTTAATCTGGCATGATTATGGATGAAGTACAGTCCAAAAGCTCGCTATGGAGATAAAAATAAAAGATATTATTAAGACGTGGCTTTCTTTTATAATATATACTACGAACTTTGAGTAGTGAAGTGAAGAGTGACAACAGAAGGTTGGAAAGAATCAATATCAAAAGAGATAAAGTTCGCAGTCATATATCGTACAATGAGACCTACATAATAAACAAACTGCTTCCTGCATATACAAATATATATGTTGTTAAGGGGGAAACCACTTCCGATGCAAACCCAAGCCTCCAAACTACCTTGCACCTCAAAATAACACAATTTCATACTGAGGCCTAACTGAGATAGGACGTGAGGAATTCAGCCCCTATGTAAATTTCTCTCCATGCTACCCTTTTTGGTGCATCTGTTTATCTTTTCTAAAGACCTGGTGATGGCTTGAATTACCTCTTTCCAGATAAAAGGCGAATGGAGACGAAACCTGCCGAAAATCCGACAGAAAGATTGAGTTCCCCACAACAACTGGCAAACAGAAGTCACCAGGATTATAGGAAGATCCCAACATAGAAAATGAGGTGACTGAACAGCCATCTTGCGATCACAGTGACTTCTAGGAGGAGCAGGATAATAAGCCCTCAAGGTCATATAAGGCGAGAAACAGCAGCCGTTGCTCTCAGAACACCCCTTGCATGCTCCTTATTGAGCTGACCCCTCCACGTGGTCACCTTTTTGATCCCCCAGTCGCATTACCTGTGCATTTTTTCCATAAACTCACCCCTCCAGAACTGCTGAAATTCGACGAGACCCCTCCATCGCTCCGTTATAAGGTAACATCCTGGCTAGAGTTTTTTTTCAACAGTCACGTATCTTCAGTCTTTCACTGCACTCTCATTTTCTTTTCTGAAGTGCAAGTTATTACAAAGACCTGACGCACTTAGCTCAGTGTGAATTTCAATGCAAGTATATCGTACCAGAATCGAGTTATCTTGGCACCCTCTGTGCAACCCTTGATTCGCCCGAGATCGTTATAATTATACTTGTGTAACCGCTGGCTTTATCAAATTGCAGACAGCGCATTGGCTGTGGAAACACTGACTTGTCTTATGCTTCTTGCAGTGAAAAGGACACTGCAATCAATTCTTCAGTATCCCTTTCAAGAGGATTAATCACAGACTATTCAGTTTTTTTACAGTAATACCATAACTAACCACGTGGCAGCCCCTGTTGGATCTGCCTATCATTCCACAGTCTTCTGATTGCCATGTTTAATTATAAATATATTCCATTTAAAGTAAATCTAAGTGTTTATCTGCAAAGCCCCTTGTTGAAGTACTGCCCTCAACCCAACTGTTTTTTTCTATTAAGTTTCCTGCCTGGCCTAGAATTGCATTCAAGAAACTCAAGGTGTATTAGTAAGCTCCCCTGTTCAAGGAATAGAGTAAGTAGGCCAGGTAAGAACTTAAAAGCGGCGACCATGCCTAGAATCGTAGATTCCAGCCAGTAGCTTTCGCTAAAGCTAGATACGAGATTAGAAATGGGTCTGGTAACATAAATCCTAAAATAAGCACAAGGAAGAAAGTTCCCACAGCGTAAGTACGATGTTATTACTTTTAGCTTATCATAGGTGCGAATAAAACCGTGACTGTGTGCATTGTTAGGAAACAATAGGCCCCGTGCATGCTAACAAGATTTTTCAATGAGAACAGAGAGCGTATCTTCCAAAAAACACAAGAATTGTGACTCACGCATGGTAGTCTGTATGTCTTAACTGCTAGGATTAGATAGCAATGAAGTATGAATATAAGTGATAACAAAAGGAGACAGTGCGCCTATTTCCTCCATGTATCCTGGACAATTTGTCGACCAAAAATTAGCTAGGTACACTGGAAAAATTGGGCTGCGAATTATAGGCCAACCAGAAATTTTTTGCTTCGCTGGAATATCTCTCTCTCTCTCTCTCTCTCTCTCTCTCTCTCTCTCTCTCTCTCTCTTGTCGCTTGTCGTAGCAAGAGTGCTAGGTATCTGTATAAACCCTGTTTAAAATTTTAAAATTTTTTTTTTTCTTCCAAGAAAAATTCACTTCATTTGCAGACATGTGAGCCATTGTCAACCTCGAAACCGTTGCCTTCTGACCATCATTTAACTATAAGTGACAGGGTGAATTTCTACGCATTCATAAATCATGGGCGCCAAACTGGGAAAACCACTCCGATAGCGTTCTTCTTTTTTGTAACTTTTCGCGTGAGATTTCGCTCACAACGAACAGCACGTGTATCCCCAAGCTGGCACCCCCCAGCCCCTAGTCAAATGCCACGCGAGCGCGACCATTGTGTTAATAACTGTACCATTTAGGAACGGGCCAGTCATGCAACTTTCATAAATAGGGTAAATATATTGTGGACTTCACCATAAGAAAAATATTCAACCCAGGCATGTCAGTTGTAAGCATTTTGTACTCGTCATATCTGGAAGGATTTATTCACTTCTTGGTGCTGAAATTTATAACAGCTTTATATTCTTTGCTTTTGGTTACCTTCGTACTGTGCTCAGCTCAGTTCTTTTGCCAAGTAAGGACGTGTGTTACCGAAACTTGTTTCACAGCATACGCTCATCTGCTCCAACCATAGGTGTTTCTCAGCATAATAAATCCGTTCAATTACAAACGCCCACATTCTATGGACATGCTATATTAATTCCTTTGAGAATTTTCCGTTTTTCTCCAAGAACACGCCAGAGTCATTCACTTACAAACCTCATTTACATTCTCAGAACATCTTAAACTCTTTCGTTAACGTTCTAGGACACGCCAGAGTCGTTCACTTACGAACCTTTACGTTCTAGAGCCCACCTGAGTTGTTCACTTAAGAACCTTACGTCCTGAGAACCCCTCAAAGTCGTTCATTTACGCCCTAGAACACACCAGAGCCGTTCCCTTATGAACCTTTACCAGTTAAGTAATCATCTTACTTTATTTTTTACTCATTACATGCTGCTTAACATCGCTTTCTTAGAAAGGAGAATTGTTACTAGTGTTCACAGCATATTAAATCTGCAAAGTAGAGTAAAAGTCATAGGTGATTTCTTTTGTTTGTAATTGACATTGATCTTTCTCAGAGATATTACATTTTGAGTTCTGAGAACCCCTTCAATTCGTTCAATTAAGAACCTAACGTTCAAGAACTCATTACTCTCTTCAAGCTAATAGTTAACTTCATTTAAGGGCACGTTCTTCGAACCATTTATTCATTATGTTCATCTAAGAACCCATTAAGCTCTTCAAGCTACTAGTTACTTTAATTTAAGACCATGTTCTTCAAACTGTTTATTAATTACGTTCATCTAAGTACTCATTAAGTTCTTCAAGCTATTAGTACTTCATTTAAGAGCACGTTCTTCGAACTATTCATTAATCATGTTCATCTAAGAACCCATTAAATTCTTCAAGCTATTAGTACTTAGCTTAAGAGCACATTCTTCAAGTTATTCATTAATTACGTTCAACTAAGGATGCATTAAGCTACTAGTTACTGCATTTAAGAGCACGTTCTCCAACCAGCTCACATAAGGAACTGTCTTTCGAACCTGCGAATAATGCTCAGTTGGAATAATATAGCCTACTCCCTGTAAAAAGAAAGCTTCCCTTGACGCCTCGGCAATATGGGTTCTTACTCCAACGACATCACAGCCCTTGTCACCGCCAGGAAAACCATGGGGCTCAAGGGCCAAGAACTGCTAGACTGGGTTGATAAAAAGGAGAAAGAAAGAGAAGCCAAGGAAGAAAGGAGAGGCAAGAAAGACAAGCCAAGGAAGAAAGGGAGAGGCAAGGAAGAGAAACCAAGGAAGAAATGGGGAGGCAAGAAAGAGAGCAAGCCAGGTTAGAGCAAGAAGAAAGGGAGAGGCAAGAAAGAGAGCAAGCCAGGCTAGACAGGTTATAGCAGGAAGAACGAGAGAGGCAATACAGGTTAGCTAAGGAAGACCAGGATCGAGCCCATGAGCTCACCATGGCTGCCCAAGGGGTCCATAATCCTGCAACCACACCTCCACCATCCTCCATCACTTCCACCAGCTCCATGATGCCAAAATGGAGTGACCTGGAGCCTGAGGCCTGGCTCGACCAGGTGGAAGAGGTCCTCAGGAATTTCAAGCATCAATCCGCAGGAATCTCTATGCTGCTGTCAAAACATCTGGAGGAAAAGGGTCAAACCACGTTCCACTCCATCCTGTTAGCAGACCATGGAAATCTTGCAGAGGTCTGGAAGGTCATAATTAAGGCATACGAGCTCACCCCCGAAAGATGGAGACAACGTTGGAGAGGACACCCAAAGGAAGCAGGTCAAACATGGGCCGACTGGGCATGCCATAAGTCCCGAGCTCTCAAGTGGTGGCTAGAATCCCGCAACACTACCTCTGTGGAGGAAATAATAGGAACTTTCCAGCTCGAGACTTCCTACAATATGCCCTTCCACCCCTCACTACCTACCTCTGCGATAAGAACCCTCCGATGCTAGATGAGTGCTGCCATTTGGCAGACCACTGGGATACTCACCATCCTACAGCCAGTTCCTGGGACCGTAAGATTTGGCCCTCTTCCCCAACTTCCAGTCAACCTCCACCCGAGAATGGGCACCCTCACAAGAAGCCCGTATGTGGCTATTGTAAAAAACCCAGGAACTCCAGAGAACAGTGCTGTTTGAAGGATGAGAATCAGTCTGACACTCCCGCTAAGTCCCCCATGAGATCATACCAAACTGAGCCGTGTCTGGCTCTGGAATGAACAACAAAAGGCCTGTCCCCTCCAATGGGACAGTGCCACGCCGAGATTACAGAAAAAATTATTGCACAGCTTGTCAGGTTCAAGGACACTCTGCTCTGTGGGCAAAATGCCCTAGTAAAACAAAACCAACAGCCATTGCTTTGGCAGTGACAAATCCAAAAACCTTAGGCCCTCCAGCCAAAGGCCGTATATCTGTGGCACCTCCCAGAGGTAGCTACCCACCAGCCAGGTCACAGCATTCGATGACACTGGCGCGCAAATCTCCCTCATAAGAGAAGATAATGTCCCTATCAGGCCACCATTGACAGACGTAAACTTATTACCTTGGGGGGTATCAATTGAATGAAGATGATCCTTCCCACCGTCAAGCTAAGTGTCACAAGACCTCAAAGATAAAAAATCTGCACTCTTGCAGTAGCTACTTACCTTCCTGGATATTATGACCTCCTCCTGGGACAGGACTTCCGGTTTCCTTCTAAGTTACAGAGATCAAGGGGTCCTAACCCCTCCACAACTAAATAAAAAACCAAAAGTCCTCAAGGACCCGACTTAAACCCGCTTCAAGTGCCACTTGAGTGCCCTGAGCATTGCCAAGCTCTGACTGTTGGGGCCCTGATAAATCACATTCCAGTGACAGGCACTGCCCCAGTGCTGGTGCCCAGGTGCACCCTGAATCTTCCCTCAAGGGATCCCAGTCTGAGTCGCCTCTCCCCCTATGACATGGCACCGCTACCAGTGCTGGTGCGAGAGCCAACCACAATATACTTGGTTCCCCTCTGGATTCCTCTGACCACAGCGGAAGTTCACCCAAAGGTGCGGCCTCGCAACCCGTGCCTGACCTGGTCATGGCAACCTGCAAGCCTCTCATGCCCACCACGACCTCTTCTTCTCCTTACCAATCCTCTGCAGACAAAACCATAAATAAGGATTCTGCCATATCACAACTGGCCAATGAATTTAAGGAACTGCGATGACTAGTAGTGGTAGTGGAGCTTGTAACGAATGCCCTTACTTCAGCTATCAAAGAAACTGGTCATGGCAACCTGCAAGCCTCTCATGCCAACCATGGCCTCTTCTTCTCCTTCCCAATCCTCCGCAGACAAAACCATGAATAAGGATCCTGCCATATCGCAACTGGCTAATGAATTCAAGGAACTGTGATGACTAGTAGTGGAGCTTGTAACGAATGCTCCTACTTCAGCTATCAAAGAAAACGGGACAGGTGGCACTTCTATATCTTTCTCGGACTCAGTTCCACCGATTCCCCTACCAAGGAGGTCCACAGAAGAAAGGTCATGGGCACAGATAAATCCAGGTAGCCCAGTAAGAACTTTTGAGCTCTCCTTGCACTAGTGCCCTCTGGCTCAGTGCCTCACCTTTATCTTACGAAGAGCTTTGGCACATTTGTCCAAAGGAGGTTGCTGGGTTTCTCCCTTGTGACTTAATTTCTTCTCGTAATGTTTCCTTCTACCACTCTGATCATTTCTCTCTCTCTTTCCAATCTTCTAATTTAGTACTTTCCTGGCAACCTTGCCCCTTCATTAATCTTTGTAAGAGCCTAGACATGGCTCCTCATCTTAATTTGCTTCCCACTCTGCCAATGCAGAGTACAATTGCTAGAGTTTTTTATATACCGTTAGTCCTTTGATTTCCTATTTAATTCCTACAACACTATGGTAACTATTAAATTCAATATAATAGAGCCATTCGACCTAACCACATTAGTGCCATCCCTGCCGTAGTGCCAGTACCATCACCATTGGCAGATGCTCCTGCCAGAGAGGTCTCTACCTCTGGCTACCCTTTTGTTGCCCTATGGGGCTTAAAAATGAACCTTCCATAGGCTATGAAATGTATTTTTGGTATATTAATCATAACTTTTACTTACTCTTGCATCTCTCATTTATTTTACTTGTGACTCGGAACGTCCATATACTTTGCATACTTAATTGTCCTTCATTGTAATTAGCTTCGTACTGCAAGGCACCCATGTTCTCAGTGCCACATCTAGCACCATTCCAATGCTTACACGTATTGTGGTATTACCTAACCTAAGCACATGAATACTTCCTTGTAATGCCTCCTCAAGGTACTCTAACCACTTGACTTTGGACTGCCAAAGTAACCTTATTAATTAAGTGCATGTCTAACCTGAAGCTTCAATGCCATACTAATCCCATTATTGTTCTCTGTGTTGTTACCTAGATTCTTGAAATATCAATTCATAGACCTTTTAATTTTGTATTTGCTATAATGCTGCTTTAACATAATAACATAAGAGATATATGACTTTAACTTGCAGCATAACGTAAACTACATAAAGTACAATTTAAAAAATCAGTGATATGTACCTTGCTTTTAATTTACTTGCAGAATCAATTATTTTTCTGAAATGTATTGTTACCACAAAAGGAAACTAGAGAGTTATCAGTTTGTTCAGTTGAGTTCACTTACTTGTTGACATTTCCACCCAATTCAAGGTGCAATTGTCAACATTGTGGAGGACCTGTTAAGTGGGAAGCCACTTCCGAAGCAAACCCAAACCTCCAAACTGCCTTGCACCTCAAAATAACATAATTTCATACTGAGCCCTAACTGAGGAAAGGCGTGAGGAACTCAGCCCCTATGTAAATTTCTCTCCATGCTGCACTTTCTGGTACATCTGTTTATCTTTTCTAAAAGCTGAATGTAGACGAAATCTGCCGAAAATCTACCAGAAAGATTGATTTTCCCATAAAAACTGGCAAACATGGGTTGTCAGAAGTCACCAGGATTTGGGGAAGATCCCAACATAGAAAACGAGGTGTCTGAACAGCCATCTTGCGATCACAGTGACCTCTGGGAGGAGGAGGATAATAAGCCAAGGTCATATAAGGTGAGAAACAGCAGCCGTTGCTCTCAGAACACCCTGTTAGCAGACCGTCACACTACCCCTTGCATGCTCCGTATTGAGATGAACCCCCGCCACCATGTCACCTTTTTGACCCCCCAGTTGCATTACCTGTACATTTTTCCCATTAAACTCATCCCTCCAGAACTGGTGAAATTCGACGAGGCCCCTCCATTGCTCCATTATAAGGTAATGTCCTGACTAGAGGTTTTTTCAACAGTCACACCTCTTAAATCTTTCACTGCACTCTCATTCTCTTTTCTGAAGTGCGAGTTATCACAAAGACCTGACTCACTTAGCTCAGTGTGAATTTTAATGCAAGTATGTCGTACCAGAATCGAGTTATTTTGGCATCCTCTCTGCAACCCTTGATTCGCCCGAGATCGTTATAATTATCCTTGTGCAACCGCTGGCATTATCAAATTGCAGACAGTACATTGGCTGTGGAAACATCGTTTTGTCTTGTGCTTCTTGCAGTGAAAAGGACACTGCAATCAATTCTTCAATATTCCTTTCAAGAGGATTAATCATAGACTATTCAATTTTTTTTACAGTAATAGCATAACTAACCACGTGGCAGCCCCTGTTGGATCTGGTTATCATTCCCCAGTCTTCTGATTGACGTGTTTAATTGTAAATCTATTTCATTTAAAGTAAGCCTAAGTGTTTATCTGCAAAGCCCCTTGTTGAAGTACTGCCGTCAGCCCAACTGTTTTTTCTATTAAGTTTCCTGCCTGACTTAGCAATTGCAGGCAGAAACTCAAGGTGTATTAGTGAGCACCCTGTTCAAGAGCTAGACCCCAGATTGGACCCCTGAACAAGGAATACGGCAAGTAGGCCAGCTAAGAACTTACAAATGTATATATATATATATATATATATATATATATATATATATATATATATATATATATATATATATATATATATATATATATATATATATATATATATATATACACATACATACATACATACATACATACATATATATATATATATATATATATATATATATATATATATATATATATATATATATATAAATATATATATATATAATATATATATATATATAGATATATATATATATATATATATATATATATATATATATATATATATATATATATATATATATATATATATATATATATATATATATATATATATATATATATATATATACATACATACATACATACACACATATAAATATATATATATATATATATATATATATATAAATATATATATATATATATATATAAATATTATATATATATATATATATATATATATATTTATATATATATATATATATATATATATATATATATATATATATATATATATATATATATATATATATATTTATATATATATAGTCAACGTAATTAATTGGCTACTTGGAAATCTTAGCTTTAATGATGAATAATATTGCCAAGACCAGGAAGAACATTCTTTATTGTACAAGCTTTCGAGGTATAAAACCTCATCATCAGGCTGAAAAAACCGACAAGGATGAGAATCAATAAAGTTACAATAAAATTAATTGTCATAATAAATCTTCAGCAAAAATACTAACGAAATATATAAAATGAACAAGTAAATACAAACTAAAAGGGTGAGACGTAAAATAACGAAAAATTAAAAACACAAACATAAAAATATGAAAATAAAACTAAAGTGAAATGTAAACAAACTCCCACTCATAAAGTAAAATATTTAACGACCTAATTGAGTACCTACTATGAAATTCAACTAGCTATCGTGTAATAAATTACAAGTTCTTAAGTACTTTGTGGTATTACCAATCATCATATCCAAGTACAAATCAACGAAAAATAATTGGTAGTTGCGGGCATACCTTTGAAGATCAAGACCTAATTCATCACCATCTGCGCATGCATATTAGTACACCAAACTCTTCTGTGAAAGATCTACCCACTCATTAAAAAATCACTCGCGGCAAAATTACCACAATTTTTTCAGTATTCATCTTAAGCCAAGCGTATCTTGATTAAACACTGCTAATAAAATACAATTTCTTAAGCACCTTGACGTATTACCATCATCATATCTAGAATGAATTTCCTTTTAGTGCAGCAGATTGCTGTAAAAATCGTTCAGATAGTGAAACAAGCATGAAATTTGGCACAAACATTCCTAAGACTACGCTCTCTTAGAAAAGGGCGCTGGCCACCTGAAAATCCAAGATGGCGACTATTTTTCAAAATGGCCGCCATCTATGTTGAGATTCACTGGTTTGGGAGCATCTATTGGATGGAATATGCCAGTTTTTTTTTTTTTAAACCTCGACTTTTAGGTTATAAAAATGTTCCATACCACACATTTTATTGAAAACCCATACTAAATGAATTGTAACCAAGATGGCGTACAAAATGGTTGCCATAAAAGTTTTTCTATCCACAGCGCTAGCAGACATAGAGACCAACTGTTTTTATTTAATGGTATATTCATGTGATCAGACAGTTTAACTAATATGCTATTTTCAACTGAAATAGTAATGGTATGGTCACATACAACATAAAATCTAAGACTGTAACCATAAAAAGAAAAGAAGAGAAATACGGACTAAACGCAACCAATCTATGTATAGGTCTCTCAACCTACACCTTTGAAAAATTCGAGGATAAGAAGGTAGGCATAGCATGACACGTTGGATGCTCAAGCTAGATTATCTACTGAAGAGAGGGCAATATTTATCTAGACTTCACATTTGCAAGTGCACAGAGCTGTGCAGGAAGACCCAGCTTGTAGCACTTGCACCTTTCCCGACAGCCTGCTTTGCATCCACATTTGGTAAGCTGTTGGCAACTCTTGGCTAAGGGCGAGTTGGTTGTCAGAGGACTTGCCATGCTTCACCAGACTTTTGCCATCCCCACTCAGCAGGGTTCTCTGGCTGTGGCTGACACTGGGTGGCCTGCCCCCACACACAACCAGCCTGGTACGCAGCACGCTTGGTGTGTTGGAGGAGAGCTCCCCTGGTTGGTGGAATGGCCTCATATGCCCTTTGTTTTCTGGCAAACATATCAAGTCTAGCCTCATCCACAGTGCCAGCAGTGCTGGATCTTTCATACATAAGTATGACAAACCTCTCCAGGACCTTCAGGTCACTCTCTTCCACTCTGAGAGGGTAGTGACTCAGTTTGGAGAACACAGTGGAGGCCTCTGGAAAGATGTTCCATGTCTGCCAGGCGGTCTTCTTGCCCTTGCTCCGGAAGGCTGACACTGTATCACAGCCTGTGAGCATGGAAGAAGAGCATGCCATTCACCTTCTCCTGGCCCAGAGAGTTGCACAGGTCATGCACAGCAATCCAGCGCAGGCTCTGGCCTTGGCCAAATGCCACCCATAGCTTTTCTAGCCCTAGATTGTGGAGAGTGGAGAAAGCAGTTTGACTGCAACGACAAGAACATCTGTGTCATTTGCTTTAACCGTGATGGTCTTGGCTCCATGTTCTGTGGCATATTTGGCATGGAGAAAGATGCGGGTGTCAGCTTCCTCATGAGAGCACTTTTCCAGTCCCTGAAGACTAGCCTCATGAGTGCTGAGGACAGCAGACCCTTTCGTGGCAATGACAACATTTGTGGCAGACATCTGGGCAACTTTGTCTGCCAGCAACTGGAACAACTCTGTCTTGTTGGCATCGTGTCTTAGGAAATTGCGCCAGTTGGATGGAATTGTGTTCTTGTCTGTCACCTTGCGCCTTCCTCCTTGACCACGTTGGAGCCTGGTCTCAGCTTTGAGGCTGGATGTATTGTATACATCAAATACAAGATGTGATGATGTGTACTTGCTGCTATAGGATTGTATCACAGGCAAGAAGTCGCAAAGTGCATAGCCCTCAAGGTCTTTCCTTTCTTTGGTGGCAAGACATGGACCAAAGCTGATCCATCTACAATGAGGACATCAGTCTTTGGTTCTTTGTCTTCTAGTGTAACATGACTCTCCAGGACCGAGGTCAGCTGAGACTTCTGACATGTGTGTACAGCCTACCACCCTCACTAAGGGAAGCTGGGAATGTTTGATTCTCGTGCTGGAAGAATTCCTGCAGATCACATTCACGGCTCTGACAGGATATAAATAGCTTTGAGAAAAGCTGGCAATCCTCCTTCAGAAGTTTCTGCTTTGACTGTTCTACAGGAGCAGCTTCTTGCCTGAAGAAGTCAGTTCTGTTCTTCTTTATCGGCTCATAGAAGGAGACTGCATTGTTTGCCAAAGAGTCTGAAAATTTCTGAAATTTAGTGCGGCCTCTGTCAAGGTGTGTCTGTAGAAGTTCTGCTGAGCTGGGGTGGGCAATGTCTTTGTTGTCAATGGAATACAGATCCTGGCTCTCTTCCTGAAAAGGACTTCCCAAGTGTTGCAAAGCCAATGACAGCTTGCTGACTCTCTCCAAGAATGTCTTCTGCGCATGAGGTGTTTGTTCATGGTGTGTTGTCTGCTCATTAGACTCCTTACTTTGAACCTCTGTTTCGTATGCAGACACAAAGCGGATGATCTCTGGGCCAGCCACCATCCATCTTCTGAGTGCTGACGGATCTCCCAGTCAGCCCAATGGCTCCGCCATCAGCCTTTATAAAGGCATTGGTCTGCTCATGAGCTTGGTCAAGAGCCATTGCTGAGAACTGTGACTTGATGTCAGCCCCATGCTCAACCATCCCTACAAACTGGAGCAGGAGAGGAGGCACAGAATTTGGTACACAAGCCTCAGAAAATGTGCCATCAAACCGTGACTGATGATCAAGTATAGACTTTCTGAGAATATTTGCTGCTTTAGCAATGATAACTGCCTCTGAAAGATCAGATGATTGAGCAAACTTTTCCCACATAATTTTGAAATGCAAGTAATACATCTCTGCCAGATTTATGAGCCTCAAGTTCTGGAATTTCTGCCAGAAGTTTGTCTTTGAGTCTCGTGGAATTTACACTTGGTGACTCTACACCTAATTGTTCCAGACGTTGTTGGTAGAGGTGGCAAATATCTGCCAGCCGAAATGTGACTGGATCATCTGAACAAAGGTTGTTTTCAACAATGTATGTCATCAGTTCTGACAGAACTAGTGGATACACATCTGATTCTGACTCAGTGCTACTCTTGGTCTTTCTCAAGGCTCCTCAGGTAGGACCTTTTTCTGTTGTAGAGGGCACAAAGACAGGCATGGTGATATTTAAACTCCTGTGCAATGACATCCCCACCAGTCAACGTTAGCAAGGAGCTTGCCATCATATCTCTGCACATTCACGCAATTTCAAGTCAAGGCCCTTAGTACTAGCCTGTCTGAGATCAGATGCAGGTGCCACTTTCTCACAGAAAATGCAAACTTCATTGTCATGACTGGTTGAGGCGCAGTTTTGCACGACTAGTCTCAGTGTTGCTGGTCTGGTCATTGGATTGTCGCTTTCTTGCACGGTCCAGTTTAGTGTTGTTAAACAACAAGCGACAGTTCACATGGTATTTTGCTGCATTTTTCCTGAGAGTGGCCTCTATGCCATCACCTTCATCCAGCCTTGCTGGATCCATTATCAGTGGCATTTCATTAATTTCACTGAACATGGGAATGTTCCTTGCCAGCATTGTGTACCCATCATGGTCTAGGACATGATGACTTGGAGGTGATGTCAGGTGCTCACCTCTTTTGTCCTTCTGACAAAGACAACACAAACTCCAGTTTGTTTTTCTACTGCTCAATATTGGATTGGTATCACATTCTGCCATGATTTCACTTTTGATTAAGGCCGAGGGGTTATCCTTTACCACCTTAAACAAAGCACACATTCCTGTATGGGATTCAACTAGGTTCGGTCTCCTACACCTAGCCCGGATCATTCATCCAGTGCCATTTAAGTCCTGTGTGATCTGTACACCATCCGGGTAAGTACATGAACCATCATGTACAGCCCCCATACCCTTGGCTCGGCTCTCGCGCTGGCACATCCTGTCTATTCAGGTGCGGCTATCTAACTATAGCTGGTCTGGGGCTGTTTTTAGAAAGCATTTGGGACACTAAACTAAACTATACTACAACTACTAGTCTAAGACTACAGGATTAGTAAAGCTGGATTAGCTGGCACTGGACCCCATGCTGAGTTACACAGCAGTGATGTCACCAGTGTGCCCTGGTTGTGTAAGACATACACTCTTTTACATTTATTAATTTTCCTTCAAAATTGATGAGTTATTCGAAAGAGATGGCCTCATTAGGATCTAAAACCACAGAAACCAAGATCCATGCTTAAAACGATAATTGTTGAACGGGCATTATTTCTCATTATAATTATTGTTTCTACTTTTCTTGGCAGCCATATAGCCCCAATATTTAAAGGTAAACTGTACTGGGAAGCTACAGAAACATAATATTCACAAGAAATAGTATGGAAGAGCTTTACCATATTGCTAGAAGCAAATACATGCCATTCTAGTGAAAAATTAGCCAAAATCTGTCGATACTGGCCGCCATCTTGGAATTTGGCCGCCATATTAAATTTTTGCGTGGCCAGCGCCCTTTTCTGATAGAGGGAACTTTAAAGAGCACTTGTGCAAAATTTCAAGCTTGTTTCACTATCTGAACGATTCTTGGGAAATATGCAATTATCTGCTGCACTATTTGGTTTGTTGTCCAGTGAATTTCACGCAATTGATAAAAAGTCCGTCTACTTTTGAAAGGGGAGACAAACCTTTCGCCCCCGCACAAACACAAATACACAGACACACCTTAGCACGAATCTAGAAGTATAAGATCTTTGATTTATTGTCTTTGATCAGTGATGTCATTTATTCTTTTCCAATAGGGGGATGTAACTTCCTTTCCCCCTTTATCTTCCCCTCAGCCTCTCCTCCCCCTCCCCCTCCAGTTCCCTCTCCCCCTTCCCTTTTCCCTTCTTTTTTTCCTCCACTTCCCTCCCCGTACCCATAACCCTTCCTCCTCCCTTCCCTCCCCTTCCATTCACCCTCCCATCCCCCTCCCCTCCCTTCCACCTTCCCCTTCCACTTCCCTCCCCTCCGCCTCACCTTCCCCATTCCCCCCCTCTTCTATCTTCTCACGTCTTTCCCATTTCCCCCTCCTTCTACCCTATTCCGCCCCCCTCCCCTCCCCTACCCTCTGCCCTCCCACTGCCTGTAGACTCTTATTCAGTTTTAACGGGCCTACCCATAGGTTATTATTCAGATTTTTTCCAGGCAGCGCCGGGTTGGGTCAGCTAGTATTATATAAAAGTGAATGTTTATTTGTTTGGATACTATAGAAATCCGAACCGCTCGACAGATCCAGACAAAGTTTTGCACACGGCCTCTGTGTCACCCCAAAAAAGGTTTATAACCTGAAATTAAACCCTACTCCATGACAGACATACAAACCCAGACAAAACTTATGAAATTTTTGTTTTTACATCATCTTTTCCTTCAGTGCTTTATGGGTTAATTTTCATTTTTCACCTGACGCTTCGTCTTTCCTTCCAGGCGCTGTCAGACATATGATTAACCTATAACAATAAATCCAAATATTTTATCAGAATTTATGTAAGTTTTGATCATAATTAATGAGAATGATTAATTCAATTGCTTACCCCCACGATAAAATCAACATTGAAAACCTACAGGCCATAAAACTAGAGGAACGCGGCGAAGTTAAAGTCCTCCCACTGCAAACCCTTCAGTATAATCAGTTTAGTATACCCAAAAAAATAAATAAATAAACAGATGTGTTTGATTGTATCAGTCATAAAGCAATGTAATTCGAAATGCACGTGGCCATCATTTGACCCCACTCAGTTTATGACAAATATTAACACAATTGTTTATTACATCGATAAAATCAGCATTGAAAACCTATATAAGTTTAAATGAGGTTTGGAATTAATAATCGGTAACCAGAGTGGTGAGGAGTAACAGACAGAGGATGAAACAGTTGACAGTAAACCATATATGCAGGCCTTCCTGGGTTTATCTCAGCACATTATATGTTAAGAATATAAGTGCAATCTATGAGTCTTTCGTTAGTTTGTTTAGTTACCCCTACTAATTATGTACTCATTTTCTCCTTTATATATTTTGTTTTGTGCATTATTATTATATATATATATATATATATATATATATATATATATATATATATATATATATATATATATATATATATATATATATATATATATATATATATATATATATATATATATATATATATATCTTCCTGTATTTGTGTTGTAAACCTTTAAGAGAAGAGCTTGAAATAAATATCTTTGCTTGTTCAGGTCTTATGAAGTTTATGTAATGTTTATAAACAAAGAAGTACTTATTTTCCAACTGTGCATTTTGTATCCACGATCTTAACGAGAGTAATAAACAGAGTTTGATTTGAGATGGCTGCCTCTCATTTATGAACCCGACTGTCTTCATTTTACCCTTGAGATTGCCTCAGGATCTATATTTTGGTGCCCAGAACCAAAGAAATAAGTACTTTTAGAAGCTTAAGTACTTAAGAAGCTTAAGCTGTGAAACTCGTAGATATGGCAACAACATAGGAATTATTGAGAAGACGGTCGGCTGCCAAAGGTTGGTTGACTCGGTCTGTTAATGAGTTGCAGGATTTGATACAAGATGACGTTTCTGATAGCAAACTATTACAGAATGCAACTATTATTTTTGATAAAAGACTAGCAGTTTTAGATGAACTTCAGGCAGCAATGGAATTAGAAATAGACCTTGCTGATTTAGAGGCAGACATAGATGAAACTGATAGATTTCATAGGAGTGCCAGACAGGTTGGGGCTGAAGCAGCCAAGCGTTTGAAAGGTGTTTGTACTGAGACTGACACTGCATCTGTTTCCAGCAAAGATAAACCAGAAGTGAAGTTACCTAGATTAGAAATTCCCAAGTATTCTGGTGATTTGACTGAGTGGCAATCCTTTTGGGAAAGATTTGATGCGTTAGTTGACCAGAGTGAGCTGCCAGTTATTAGCAAGTTAAGTTACTTGCAATAATTACTTCAAGGTTTAGCACTTACTTCTGCTAATTATAAGGTAGCTGTGAGCTGTTGAAAGAGAGATTTGGTTGTCCAGAAATAATAATTTTTTATCATGTTCAAGGCTTACTGAATGATTACTTTGCACCTAGAGGTAAGGGAGCTTATGTCGAGTCTTTGTGGAAGTTACAAGACCAGCTGTTAAGGCATGTGAGAAGTTTAGAGGCCCTTGGCATCAGTGGTGACCAGTATGGCTTGGTGTTGACTCCAGCCATCCTTTCTCGACTTCTGCAAGATATGCGGCTGAGATGGTCCAGGGAAAGTGCAGGCCATGAAAGTGATTTAGAGTGGCTTCTGAAGTTTCTTCAGAAGGAGATCCAACGTCATGAAACGTCTGAAACCTTTAGGGAGTTATCCATGGAGAAGAATGTTTGGCAAGAGGCCGAGAGAAAAAAGCTTTGTTTGGCTTTAGCCATACAGACATCATCCGAGGAAGGCCTCCCACGATGTGCGTTTTGTCAGAAGCACCACCCTTCTGAGCAGTGCTGGTAGATATTACAGTTAGACAGCCATAATCGTAAACTCATAATTCATCAGTTAGAACTGTGTTTAAATGTCTGCGTAAGGGACATCTTTCCAGAGATTGCAAAATGAAACTAAAATGTACTCAGTGCACTGGGTCTCATGATGTGTTATTTTGTAATTATGGTAAATCCAGTTGTGAAACTAGTAAATTTACAATTAAACAAAATACCAGTAATAAGTTAAATGATCAGGCTAATATACAATCAAGTGATGTTGTCGATACTGATACTGTTAAACATGTTGGCAGTTCTCATGACCAAAGATTGAAGAGTACTGTACTGCAGACAGATAAAGTCAAAGTTCTTACAGGTGGTGGAAAATGTGTTGAGGCTGTTGTAATGTTTCATTTAGGAGAAGATAATACCTATGTAAGTCATAACTTTGTTAGAAGAATCAAACCTAAGTGGTTACATCTAAATACACTTCATATTCAGCCTCTGGTGTTGGGAAATCACAAAACATGAGAGAACGAAATGTGTATGATGTGAATTTAATCGACACCCAGTTGAGGTAAAATCCACTTGACCCCCTTTGAGACGTCAAAAGGTACCTGATGATATTCTCCAGTCCTTTTCGCATTTAAAGTTAGCTGAGTACTATGGTCATGACTGTGATCTCTCTTTGGATATTTTGATTGGTGTAGATTATTATTGGTGATTTGTTAAAGCAGATACTATTGAAAGATTTGAGGATTCAGTGGCCCATGAACCAGTGTTTGGTCATATTTTGTCTGGATCATGTCTGAGGTCCCATGAGGAAAGTATATCTCACCAACTGTTGTGTATCAATATAACTAATAATGTTAATGAGTCTGATTTGCATAAATTTTTAATTTTAGAAAATGTTGATATTAATGTAGAGAAGGATAACCCTCCCAAAGACCCAGTGTTAGATACTTTTGAAGGTACAACTGGGCATGTTAATGGCAGGTACGATGTTGATTTGCCTTGGAAAAATGAAGGTGCTAAATTGAGTTTAAGTTAATAATGAAAATAATGCTAGGATGAGATTAGCTATATGCAATCATAAAATTGAGAAAAACCCTGATATGAAAAGGGCGTATGACAAAGTACTTATGAGTTATGAGCAGGATGGCATATTATTGAGGTCCCTTTTTCTGAATCGGAAAGCCCTTATCCCACTTATTATATGCCACATAGACCTGTAATTAAAGACAGCATTTCCTCAATAGTTAGGCCTGTGTTTGATGCTTCAGCAAAAGAACTTAATGGTATTTCTTTGAATGATTGTGTGGAATCTGGTCCTTCTTTAATTCCTGATCTTGTTAAAGTTTTATTAATGTTTAGAAGACGGAATATTGCTTTGACAGCAGACATTGTAAAGGTTTTTTTACAGATGGGTGTGTAACGCACTGATCAGGATGTTCATCGTTTTTTGTGGCAATGTGGTAATATAGTATATGTTATGAGATTTGTGAGAGTGCCCTTTGGAAATACCAGCAGTCCATTTTTACAGAATGCTGCTTTTAAACATCATTTAGAGTCATACAATAATTCAGTTACAGTATAAGAGATTAAAAAGAATTTGTATGTAGATGATTGGCTCTCATATGCAGATACAGTTGAAGAAGCCAGTAGAATGTTTAGTGAAGTTCAGAGCGTATCATTAAATGCTGGTATGACTTTATCCAAGTGGCACACTAACAATGACTTTTTGATTACCTTAATCAGCATTATCAGTTCTTTGAACCAGAGATTGAGGATGCAACAAAATTGTTAGGAATGTATTGGAACTCGTTAGAAGGCGTGTTTCCATTTAAAGGTCTCAACTTAGATAATTTTGAGTTTAATTATACTAAAAGAAATTCGTTAAGTTTGAATGCTAGATTATTTGATCCACTTGGCTTAACAAGTCCTTTCACCATGTATGCAAAAGTATTGTTTCAAGAGATATAACGTCTAGGACTTGGTTGGGATGAAATTTTACCTCAGAATGTGCAACTGAAGTTCCAGGGATGGATTAATAATGATGAGGTTGTTAAAAACTTTGAAGTTAATATTTCCAGGATTATCTTTGAATTCTGTACAAGGTTTGGAAGTACAGTACATACCTTCAGTGATGCATCTGAGAAAGGTTACAGTAGCTGTGTGTATCTCTTTATACCTACATCTGATAAGGAATTTCATGTATCATTTGAAATTGCTACAACTAAAGTGGCCCCTATCAAGCGGGTTACCTTGCCTTGGCTGGAACTACTTGGAGCCTTATTGGGTGCTCGTCTCAGTAAATTTGTGAAATCTGCTTTACACTTGAATGATAGTGTCCAACTAGTTTGCTGGACAGATTCTAAAGTCTCATTGTCTTGGATAAAGGGTAATCCCACTAACTGGAAAACATTTGTAGCCAATAGGGTAGTTGAGATTCAGACATTAACATCTCCTAGTGATTGATTCCATTGCCTTGGCAAAGATAATCCTGCTGATTTGATGACCCGAAGGGTTACTGGTGATCAGTTAATTTCAAACGACATATGGATTAAAGGTCCCAGGCAGTTATTTACTTCCTCCTTAAACTTGTGTGCCAATGATAGTATTGAGGTTGATAAAAATGATTTTGTTTTTCCCAGTGAAGAATATAAGGGAGGAGGAATGATTAGGGCTATTAATGAACATGTCAGTTCTATATTTGATTTTAGTAGGTGGAATGACTATTTAAGGAATTTACCCCCTACAATCGGAAGAAAGGTTCTGTTGTTTTGATAAGAGAAGAGAATGTTCCTAGAATGAGCTGGCCTTTGGGCATAGTTACTGATTTATTTCCTGGCAGGGATAGTATAGTAAGATGTGTTAATGTACGAGCCACTAAGGGTGTATTGTGCCGATCTGTTCAAAAGTTACATGATTTGGAGATTTTCTGTGATGTAAATAATGTTAGTGGAAATGCTCAAACTTCTATAGAGAGTCCCATACGAGTTAAGAACAAGGATGCTGTTGTTGAGAATACTGATGAATCTAAGAATCTTGATCAGGTGAAGATATCTAGGAGACGGCATGTGAAAGCCTTGTACTTGACTTGATTTATGGAGTAGAGCCTTGCAAATAAGGTTACTTATGGGCAATTGTGAACTAAGTGAACAGTAGTTTATATTCTTTTATACCATGAGATCTGATTGCATTTACTCTATTTTTGATAGGAGCTTGGGAGCTCCTATGGTGGGGAGTATGTTAAGAATAAGCGTAGCCTTTGAGTCTCTCGTTAGTTTGTTTAGTTAACCCCTACCAATTACGTACTCATTTCTCTCTCTCTCACATGCACACACACACACACACACACACACACACACACACACACACACACATATATATATATATATATATATATATATATATATATATATATATATATATATATATATATATATATATATATAGTTTGTGTATTTATTAATATATCTCTTTCTGTATTTGTGTTGTAAACCTTTACGAGAAGAGATTGAAATAAATATCTTTATTTGTTCAGGCCATTATAAAGTTTATGTAATGTATAAACAAAGAAGTACTTGTTTTCCAACTACACATTTTGTATCCACGATCTTAACGAGAGTAATAAATAGAGTTTGGTTTAAAATAGCTGCCACTTATTTATGAACCAGGCCGTTTTCATTTTAGCCTTGTGATTGCCTCAGGATCTACATTATAAATTTGATCGAAGAACTACGTAACGTTCTTCATACAAGTACGAACATCGAATATGCATGAAAAAAACGAAGCATCAACTTAAATTCGGTGATTCACACACTTTTATTTGAAATGGACGCCTGACAACTACATCAACCCGTGAACAGCAAGACTGGAAGAGTAACTACTAGTCAGTTCGTGCCTATTGCTGCACTCCGGTCATTTAGGAAAATAAAATGTTTGTTTATGGTTATTTATTAGAATGATTTATATTAATTTCTATCTTTTATCAACATATATTTATTCAAAACAATAAATAACCGCTTGCCTTACATTCCTCCGCGAAGGGAATTTTTTTTGTTTATGATGCCTTATAATGTCATCATCATAGATATGAACTGACCGTTAGGTGCTCACCAAACCCTGCTCTGTAGGTGTTGATACAGTTGCCGTGCGAATGCGCAGAGCAGTAATTTTTTGCTATCGTTCCGTGTAACCTTATATTAAAAGCTGCATTCATAAATCTGATGCCATTGTAAAGTTAATGAGTTGTAATTTATTATGCTACGTTAAATTCGTCCCTAAAACCAATATAAAGCAAAAGTATCACGAGTTGAAGTTAGCCCTATTGGAAAATGCTTGCAACTTTTGTTTATTAATTTACCAAAAAAATTGCTAAACAGCGACACCTAATTTTTTTTTTTTTTTTTATTCAGCACAAAAGTAAAACAAATTTCCTTTATTTTACATATAGTTCATTGCTATTTGTGTTAGGTGTGATATGAAAAAGGGCAGTGAAACAAAGAAAAAATGTACGAGCGGGTTGTAGGTTGTCTGTGACACCTCTTGGATACTATTTTAGAAAAAAAAATCACTAAAAATAGGTACATTGAAATGTCCAATTTTTATTTACAAGGTGAGAAACCTCAGTACTTTTCGTTTCAATATATTCCATTGACTGATGAGGAGGTGAAAGGCCAGCTGCCGAAGAAATTCACTTAATAATATGGAAGAAGGAAAAAGGCTTAACAGAGTAGTCTAAATATTTCTAATAAAAAAGGGCGTATATTCTCATGCAATATTAATGAATGAGTATAAATTAGAACCTGAGAGAGAGAGAGAGAGAGAGAGAGAGAGAGAGAGAGAGAGAGAGAGAGAGAGAGAGTTTATCAGTTGTTATTCAGTTTTTCCGGTCAGCTAGTGTGCGTGTGTGTGTGTGTGTGTGTGTGTGTGTACACAGTGATATTTGTATGCGTGTTAGGTAAGTTTATATACTGACTACTGATACTGAGGTGGCAGTAAATACTACAAGCTGGACACTGCTCCCTTTCAAGTGCCAATGATTTGTGCTACTGATATAATGTACCTCAAGGCAGAGGAACGTCTAGTAAAGGGTTGTGGATTCCTCGGAGGGAGGAAATGCCCCTAAATGGCAGATGAGGCTCTTCTCCTGAGGCTAAGAGCGACGCCACTTTTTAGTGTGGTGTGGCTGGTATACAAATTTCAAGCAAATTTCTATTTTACTGTGTGAAACTTGCCAATGATGATATTTCAAAAATGAATTACTCTACAGTTATTATCGCCGTTGATGGGTTAGAGACAGAGGGAGAATCTCTTTAATAACGCCGTTGATGTAAGGATTTGGAACCTAAGTTCCATCGGTTAGCCAGCAAGACCGTTTCTTCCGAGACCATTACCAACGTTGAAAGTCTGACTGTAAACACTGAGGTTTACCGGATGACAGGAAACGTAAATCTCAGAAAATATTTTTAAGTTTCCAGTGACATGAAAAGATGTGTAGTCATTTTCAGCTAGATTCTGTATTTTATTGTTTTATTCCCTATAATGGACAAACATATGACTGCTTCATCTATGTTTTACTTTTTTATTTTGTTTTCCAGTGAAAAAGTTTTTGCCTGATTTATTAGATGAGTTTTTTCGTCGGATGGCATTCATAATAAAAATTATGTACTCTAAAAACAGTAACCCAACTAGTGTTTTATTGATTTCATCTACTATTTGTTGCCATATATTAATTTGGATGAATTTTTCATGGATACATAAGGTATATATGTATGCTTAGGCTTATATGATTCAAGCCGGATACTGGATATCGGAAGATTAAGCTTTTTAGTTTCGTTACTTTTAGAGAATTTTCATTCTTCGTTTTCTAGTTTTCGTTAACAGAACATAGATCACACCCTGTGATATATATCTTGGAAAATGAGAAATGATAAAAGTGTTATTTTAAAATATAAGATGGGAAACTATAAAAGCTGTTCACTGACTGTCGTCATTTTATTAAATTATACATTTTGTGTAACGGTAATTTCGATTTTGAGTGGAGGAACTCTTGTTATTGCGTTATTTTTTAATTTTTTGTTTGGGGGGGTGTTAGTTGTATCGATTTTTGGGAATTACTAAATTTCTCCTTCGAAGAATTTTGCCATGATTTCAGTGTATGGAGGAAATCGAGTCTCTCTCTCTCTCTCTCTCTCTCTCTCTCTCTCTCTCTCTCTCTCTCTCTCTCTCTTCTCTTCTCTACGAATAACAGCTATATGTTCAATTCATAATGGCTGAATTTCTTTTCATTGAAATGAAAATGAGAATTGAACAGAAATCCCCACTGAATCAACATAGGCTATCTAGAATTACTACAATATTCCTAATTAGCTACACAGATTTTAGAAAAAAGAAGAGGAACGCCAAGCAAACCTCCAAAATGAAGTAGCAATGATACCAGTAGTTAGAAAATCTCCATCTAGCTCAGCATGAATTAACTTACTAATTAAAATCAGGGAGCTCAAGCCATCCGAGGAATAATATCGAAAGGAGTTCAGGTGTCAGACCACAATCACAAGGTAGACTTAAGGGATTTATGTTGATAAAATCTTACGAAAGCCTTGGTGATGACAAACAGCTCCGCTCCACCGAAAGAGAAAATAGTCAGGATCAGTACACTGTATAAAGCCTGATAACCAGAGGGCAATTGTGAGTCCCCAAAGCCGCTTACACTGGCCATACAATGACTGCCCTAGGGAAGCCTGTACGTTATCACGGAAAGTAGGGGACCATTATCAGAAACTCACATAACGGCATGAAAGGAGACTCACAATAGATGGATTAATATTACATTCAAAATTATCGGGCAGGAAAACACTAACCAAAGAATGACAAAGGGCTGTGCGGGATCCTTAAAATTACTGGAAACCGGATTAAACTTAACAGCCTCACAATACATAATCACATCACCCAAGTGGCGGAGGGTTTTAGACATCTGTGGAGGATGTGATGCAAGTCACAAGAAGGTAACCAACGCCTATTTTAGCAACGGACACTAGCCTTACCTGAGATGTACAGTAACTGAGTATAAACCAAAACTACATTTTTTGGATACATAAGTAACCTACGCCTATTTTAGTAACGGACACTAGGCTCACCTGAGATGTACAGTAACTGATCATAAACCAAAACTACATTTTTGTGATACATATGTATTAGTATTCTAGCACCACCTAGTAGTAAACGCTACTGTATTCACAAGGAAAGTCTATGATCTTTGCAACTGAATTGGCAGAAGCCAGGAGATGTAGAATCCAATATCCAAACATAAATAACAGGTGCCCAAAATAACTACTCCTTCTGAAAGACAGATAGTTAAATATGATGACCCAGTCAAACAATATTCTTGAAGCTTTTTCAAGTATCTTTAGTATTTAAATACAAATCACTTACACTAATCTAACATACAAAAAAAATAACGTCAGTTTCTGTACTAGATGCTTCAAATGTCATCTCTCTTTCTAATATATATAAATATATAAACATATAAACATATATATATATATATATATATATATATATATATATATATATATATATATATATATATATATATATATATATATATATATATTAGAGAGAGAGAGAGAGAGAGAGAGAGAGAGAGATGACATTTGAAGCATCTAGTACTGAAACTGAAGATATTTATTTTACGTAAGATTAGCGTAAGTGTTTTGTATTTAAATACTAAAGGTACTTGAATGGGCACGTCTTAGTTATGCCTGGATATTGGATTCTGTATCTCCTGACTTCGGCCAATTCAGTTGCAAAGGTCGTCATAGACCTCCTTTGTGAATACAGTGGTGTTTACTGCTATTTGGTGCTAGAAAAGTGATATATGTATGTATACACACACACACACACACACACACACACACACACACACACACACACACACACACACATATATATATATATATATATATATATATATATATATATATATATATATATATATGAAACACTCATACGTCACAAGTATTTTATGAATTACAATACACAGTAGATGTTTGATTAATAAGTGTGGCTAAAGGCATTGGGATGAACCTTGAGAGGATGTTTAACCATTGTCTGGAGCATTTCCTAATTAATAAAACTGTATATGTGTTAAATATTTCAGGTATTCTCGAGCCGTGAGAACATCCTGGACTTGCGACAAGACTTCATGAGTGCGTTCACCGGATATGTCCATGTTACGGTAAATTAGTTAGTATGTGTTTCTTTTGGGTGAAGTCCGAGGGTGTGAAGGGATTAGTTATCCAATAACTTGTCATTCGAAAGATCAACACCAAATATTATTAGAAGTCTTTTGTGAAGACTCTGTGGTTCAAGACCTGTCGATTAAGAGTGTGAACATTGCTGTTTGGAGGTAGGAATCATTTTAGATATCCCAAACTGAAGATTGTTCTTTTCATTTAACATAAATCTCATTTGTGTCAAGCATTTATTACATTGTTTGTACTTTATAAGTAACGTGGGAGGAATTCCCATATTTTCATTTTTATGCATTTGTTTAATAAGGGTTTTATCTGACTTCTTCAGGTGTTTTGCTGAGAACGAGGTTAAAAATGTACTCATTGGGAATGTACTGGATAAGCTTAAAGGTTCTTTGACTTCTCAGGTTTCTTCTAGAAGGAGTAAGAGGGCTGTGCCATTGTTAATTGCTAGTATGTCAATTGCTAATTTGGTGAAAATTGACCAGGTGTCGGCGGAATTAGCTAGCCAAGGTAAAACTTTGATGACTTTACGCAATACTAATGAGAAATTACGAGCAGGTTTTAGGAAATTAAGGATGTCTTTAAATGGGTTATTGGTCACAGTTGATAGGATGGGGGAAGTCTTAGATGTTAAGATAGTTTTGTCTTCTTGTCAAATTACCTTGTTGAATATTGAGAAAGAAGCGGAATCTGTATTATGGGAAATTCAAATACAGGTTAAGTCAGTAGTTGCCGCTTCGAAGGGGCAAATTTTTGGAGATATTTTACCTCACGGGTCTTTAGAATCGACTTTGATGAATGCAGCATATCTGTATGGTTCACAGGTAATTTTTACTGGGGAGAATTTGTATCATTATTATGGCATTTTAAAAGTTCAAGTGTCTGATAGGGGGGGTTGCTTGTGCAAATTTCAGTTAGTAACTTTAAATTGTTTCATAGTTATATCATACTACCTGTTCCTAGTGGTTTTAATGGCTCAGTAATAGTATGGGATAGTGAGGAGACTATGTACCTTTTGGGTAACCAGTTTCAATCCTCGGCTGTTAACTATAAGTCAGGACATGTTTTAATTCATGATAGATATATTTGTGACGGTAGTATCTTTACGCTCATAAACGTTGACTGGTTAGGATGTGAGAAGATGTTAGTACATAACCAGACTCCTTCTGACTGTGACTTTCGAATGTTCCAACATGAGTACAAGGTGGCCTCTATGAAGACTCAACTTGGTGTTCTGCTAGGGAATGCGAGGTCTCCATCTGGTGCCATAATTCATCGGATATGTTTCTTCTACGAGAATCCCGCCTCTTAGATGTGACATGTAGACTAGCATCTCCGTGGCGAGCATCAAGTAGTTCCGGTGCCGCCTTTAAGAGGAGTGATTGCCACATTTCCACCACTTCCTCCAATGCCGGAAGATGAACCTTTCCCCGTGCCAAATCAGTACCTCCTCATCGCTACTTTTTCAATGATCGGGGCCTTTGTCGTCATACTCATTGTGAAGTGGAGTATTTATCATGCATGAAAACATTGCGTGAGTAAACCCTCACCTGAAGATCAGCCTGCTGGGCGTGTGGCTGTCCATTTAGTGCACGAATCTGGTAATTAATGATTGCTATCTCCCTAGTGCTGGGGGCAGCACTTCTTTGGGTGGTCGAGCATCTGAAAAGCTCATAGGTCACAAGTATTTTATGAATTACAATACACAGTAGATTTTTTATTAATAAGTGTGGCTAAAGGCATTGGGAAGAACCTTGAGAGGATGTTTAGCTATTGTCAGGCGCATTTCCTAATTAATGCAACTGTATGTGTTAAATATATCAGGTATTCTTGAGCCGTGAGAACATCCCTGCCTTGCAACAAGAATTTGTGAGTGCTTTCACCAGAAATGTCCAGCTTCCAGTAAATTAGTTAATTTGTGTGTTTCTTTTGAGCAGAGTCCAAGGGTGTGAAGGGATTAGTTATGAAACAACTTGTCATTTGAAGATCAACACCGAATATTATTAGAAGTCTTTAGTGAAGACTCTGTGGTTCGAGACCTGTCGATTAAGAGTGTGAGCATTGCTGTTTAGATTCCAGGTAGGAATCATTTTAAATTTCCTAAACTGTTGATTGTTCTTTTCATTTAACATATATCTCACTTGTGTCAAGCATTTATTACACTGTGTGTACTTTATAAGTAACATGGGAGGAACTCCCATATCTTTATTTTTTGTATTTGTATAATAAGGGTTTTATTTGGCTTCTTCAGGTGTTTTGCTGAGGAAGAGGTTAAAGATGTACTCATTGGGGATGTACTGGACTTTGACTTATTTTGACCTATTGTTGGAAAAGATTTTAATGAGAACAATATAGTTGAATATGGTGGACTTTAACATGTTTGATCATTGGGTGAACATTAGTATTCCATTTTATTTCATCTCTTGTTTCTTCCAATCCAGTTGTGTTAGATAATTGTCAAATAAATTATTTTGGGTAAAGCTCATTTCGCTGTAGACCTAAAAGAGAGAGAGAGAGAGAGAGAGAGAGAGAGAGAGAGAGAATGCGTGTGTGTATGTATGAATGTACGTTACCAGTAGCCTTTTTATGCAATCACTATCAAGCTACCAACAGATGGAACTACTCAACTTGTAGAAAAAGGTAAGCAATGAAATTTCCTCATTCTCGACTGTGTAATACACACACACACACACACACACACACACACACACACACACACACACACACACATATATATATATATATATATATATATATATATATATATATATATATATATATATATATATATATATATATATTCAAAGCTTACAAACGTCCTTTAATATCAATTCCTTTAAGGAAATAATATATTTTCATATATATGTTACCGAAGGGGAATTTTTAGTTGATAATAAGTTCGTCGTCCCGTGGGAACTTATTATCAACTAAAAACCCTTCGGTAATATATATGAAAATATATTATTTCGAGGTCCTTGAATTGATATTAAAGGACGTTTGTAACTTACTGATTGTATATGAATCACGGTGATGTGAGAAAAAAGTCATACACACACACACACACACACACACACACACATATATATATATATATATATATATATATATATATATATATATATATATATATATATATATATATATATATATATATATATATATATATATATATATATATATATATATATATATATATATATATATATATATATATATATATATATATATATATATATATATATATATATATATATATATATATATATATATATATATATATATATATATATATATATATATATATATATATATATATATATATATATATACACACACATACGTATATATATACCATTGAAAATTTAATTGCAGTGTTATAATTTATTTCATTTGGAGTGAAATCGTCTTTTAGTAGACTACCCAACAATATTTTTTTGTGAATTCTATATTTGCTGCAAGTGGTATTTTTTAAATGTGATTTTATAACAAAATTAAATGGAATCAGAATCGGAGGGAACAAGACGTGGGGAAAATAATCTGGAACTTATCTAGAAACAAGCCTAAGACCTGAATAATGAAGGACGATAGATCATAGAAATCCATAGAAAAAGGAAGCTAGGAGCAAATTCCGAAGTCTGCCAGTTGAGGGATACAAACGGTTAGTGTACCAATTAATCCGAGCATTTTTGGTTTTTAGAATGAAAGCGGATATGAAGAACCTTAGATACTTTGAGATAAATGTAAATATGAAGCAACTTTCCCAATGTATCTAGATTAAATTCGTTTTTTTTATTCTGAATTACAAAGTAATTTAAAAGTAAATAAAATGTCAGAGGACGAAAATAAATCCATTAGTTACATTTGCAACAAATATCATAACTTAAATCTAAATCTGACAAAGCTTTTACTATTTCATATTGTAAGAACTGCTAATAAAATTGTTTCTTTTTGAGAGATTCCCATGCAAGTATTGATAGCTTATGAGATAGAACGCACATGCGAGAGAGAGAGAGAGAGAGAGAGAGAGAGAGAGAAGCCGAAGAAGAAGCGCCATAAATAGTGAGAGCTATTTCTTTTACTTCCAGTACAAAGAAGTTCCAGCTGACGGAATGAGGAGAAAAATAAGAGTTAAGAGAATATGGGTTGGAGGAGAGGGATGGGGTAGGGGGGTGGTGATGGTGGCTGGGTGAGGGAGCCTTCATCCCGGTCCCCCGCTGACTAATTGATGTTGCATGTCTAATGGAATTTTTGTGCGCCATCTACTTACTATTCATGAAAGCTAAATCTTTTAAGAATTCTGAAACGCTCAGTCTTTTTCTTAGCTTTCTTAAATTGTTGGGAGGTGAGAAGGGAACCCATGTGGCGTGCACACGTGAGGGCTGGCTGAGAAAGCCACTTGAACCAGCAGCGAAAATTTAGGAATAGTTTGCGTCTGGAATTCGTTTTATGGTTTGAATACAGAGAAATGCTTGAAGGAAGATGAGGTGATGGCGTGATCCTAAACGACTGTTGACTGATATCAGTGTTCATAATGATACTGAAAGCGAAAGTTTTCATCAATGAATTTGCGGAATTGATATAAAGGGAAGGATTGCTTGAGAAACTAATGAAATTTGCCTCCATGGTTTTGCAAAATTTTAAGTCATTTGAAACCTTACTGAAGCTATATTTTAATGTAGCTCTTTATCGAATTATGTACGCGTATCAGAAATCATTTTCATTTCACTGATTTATACAAATGCGAAGGATTGTGGGTTATGAAACAGATTTCCTTCAGTCGGTTAGGAGCTCAGCAGGGTAGATGGTAAATCTTCTTTAATCGATCTAAACATGCAATTTACTTTTGATCTTGTAAAATAAATATATCCTGTATGCTTTATAACTGCTCCCAGTTATGTGGCAGGAAGTGGCTGCTAGCATTAACAGCGATCTAGAGTAGATAAGTAAGTGGCTGTGAAGCACAGACGCTGAAAATTAGTGACATATAAAACCATGGCCTCCGGGAAAGCATTGTGACTGTTGCTGAACCCGGAAGCTAAGCCATATTTTGCCTCCAAAGAAACAAAAACAAAATAAATGAAATTAAAATAAGCAAAATACTATAGATGATTATACATTGCTATGTATATATGACTAATTATATTATACAGTTTTAATACTGTAGAGGGTTTTTTTGTGACTTTTTTTTTTCTTTTTGTGATGTTCTACTTGTACCATTTCTGTGTTACAGTTTCGAGAATAGAAATCTTTCATTTCTGAAATGTTCTGGAATGTTAGTGATGTTAATTTCATAAGTTTAATTTTGAAGAAAAAATGTCAATTAAGAAGGTAATGAAATTTTGCTATGTTTAATTATGTTTAAAAGTGTGTTCTTATTCTCCGGATGTCGGTTCGAATCCTGCTATGGACGTCAGAATTTCTTCATGTTCATCCATTTAGATCTTAGGCCTGGTAGTGACAAGCATATCCAAAAGTCTGAAGAAATCGAGAATCTCAGATTTTCAGAGAGCATTGTGGTTATTATAATTACATGCACACACACACACACACACACACACACACACACACACACACACACATATATATATATATATATATATATATATATATATATATATATATATATATATATATATATATATATATATATATATATATATATATATATATATATATATATATATATATATATATATATATATATATATGGAAATCGACACATGGGAACATGTTTAGCAGAAATAGACTTTCTGATTCACATCGAGACCGATTCCTGGTCTTTCAAGAGAGATTCCAGGCCATTAAAAATTCCTCCACACAAATCATAAAAGAAGTTGGAACCCAAGTACCAGGGTACCTGAGGTTTCTCTTGAGCAGACGCCTAACACCTAACATACCAGCGAATTTTACCCAACTTCCTGACTAACAACAGCGAATGAAATGCTAACATTTATATTTACATACATATATACATACATACACACACATATATACATATATATATATATATATATATATATATATATATATATATATATATATATATATATATATATATATATATATATATATATATATATATATATATATATATATATATATATATATATATATATATATATATATATATATATATAAACATAAGGAGCCCATAAAAATGCCAAAATGTGGAAAATAATGGCTATATTTCAGAGATCAAAATCTCTCTCCTCAGACAAATAGTGAATGAGGAAAAGTTACAGAAAAGCGGTATTTAGGCCAAAAGGTCCATAGGTCATCTGTTACGTCACTCAAGTTGGCAATTTCTTTTTAATCTTCTTAATTGCTGGTTGGAGGAAGATTTTATCTCTGATATCTGAATCCCAGGCGCCTCTTGAGAGATTCACTATCTTTCTTTGTTTAATGAAGGCTGATTCCACCATCTGGCTTTTGAACCGCCAATTAACCTTGGCAGAAGCTGATAACTATCATTAGGCTGGGTGGGTTGTAAGCCGAGAGCAATTAACAGACATTTTCTTCCCTTATAGTAACTTTTGCATAAAACTGTTAGCCCCAACCTGGCCCTGAGCCATAGCATAATTCTGAGCATAGGTCAACAGAAGGCGCGAGCATCAAAACCACTGAGTGCTTCCCGAGTTTGGCTAATTATGGAGAACTCGTTATACGATAAACACAAAATTATATGAATAAATTATGACGTAAACATTAAGCAAGAAAGCAAAAAAAAAAAAAACTATAAAATGCCATAAAACAAATAAAGAAGAGAAAGAAGGATCGAGAGAGCCAACGAACGAAGCGGCATGCACCAACCAAATACGATGACTAGCCTATACTCTTTTTTCCCCATCTGTCCACCTGGCTATGGTGCTCGCGCATGGTAACACTGCATCCCAGGCTTTAAATAGTTACGCTATGTGTAAGTTTTAGGTAAATAAAAGGATATCTGGGTGTACATTTGCAACTGAAAAGTATTTTAATAATTTACTGTATGCGAATTACACTGTTAATATTCAAAATAGGATATTGTTATTATTGTTGAATGTAAGCTGCCTTTTCGGTGTGGCGTATGGAACAGCCAGACGCAGTGGCGGGAAAATTGCTTATCTTGCTGTTCACTACGGCAACAATAATGTATTGATTTTATGTAGTGGAATTATTATTATTATTATTATTATTATTATTATTATTATTATTATTATTACATTCAACAATAATAACAATATCCTATTCTGAATATTAACGGTGTAATTCGCATAGAGTAAATTATTAAAACACTTTTCAGTTGCAAAATGTACACCCAGATATCCTTTTATTTACCTAAAACTTACACATAGAGTAACTATTTAAAGCCCAGGACGCAGTGTTACCATACGCGAGCACCACAGGCGGGTGGCAAACGAAAAAAAACGAGTATACAGCTGCCCGTCAGTGATTCATTTTTGCTCCTACCCGAAGCAGCAACTCATAAGCAGGAGAGACTCTCTATACCACCCCTATCATAGGGATACATACACCCAAACCAAAACTTCACTTGCATTCCTGCGGTGCTCTCTCTCTCTCTCTCTCTCTCTCTCTCTCTCTCTCTCTCTCTCTCTCTCTCTCTCTTTGGTTTGCAAAATAATTTTTCTATGAAGATTCCTTCCCTATCTTTTCTTCATTTTTTTCTTTTACTTTATAATTCTTATGTTGCTTAAAGTAAAACATTTAAAATATTGCAGGTTTTGTACACAAATCTCTCTCTCTCTCTCACATTTTCAAGTATCCCAATTTAGCAACAAAGAGAGAGAGAGAGAGAGAGAGAGAGAGAGAGAGAGAGAGAGAGAGAGAGAGAGAGAGAGAGAGCGTAATTTTTAAGATTAAGAATGTAAAGTTGTAGAATGATCTTAATCACCTTATCTGTTAAAAAATTTAGGGTTTCTTGAAGGAAAATATAATCAGTATATCATTAGACATACAGGTATACATTATGAGGAACTGAAATCAGATGAAATCACAAATAATACGAAAATAATTAATAAATAGAAACACAAAAACACAACTTTTCCACATCAAAAAACTTCAGTTGCTTAGATTTATACATAACAGGAAACTGAAAAAATACTGTACCAGAACGGTCAGATACAAAATTTGGGAAGTTTTTTAAGTTTAAAAACTTCGGTACATTTAAAAAAAAAAATTTTTTGAGACAAGCAAGTTGGTCATTTCTATCCAATTCCGGAGGAAAATAACTCGTTTCTATTACATGTTCTTCCTATCAAAGCTTCCTGTAATGAATGATTATCTACAACGAGACAATAATCTTTTAATTTCAAAATGCCTAAATTAAACATTTGTTTATTTAATATATATATATATATATATATATATATATATATATATATATATATATATATATATATATATATATATATATATATATATATATATATATATATATATATATATATATATATATATATATATATATATATTAATTGAAATATATATAATTGAAAGACAGATATTATATATATTTAACACATCTTCTGTGCCCTGAAGATATGTTAAAATACACGAAAATTCTTGGCATTCTGTCTTTTCAATTTGAACTTTCCTGTGGTTTGCTAAAAGCAAGATTGCCTTACTTCTGTGACTTAGTATGTATATTTTATATATATCTTATATATATATATATATATATATTAAATATATATATATATATATATATATATATATATATATATATATATAAATATATATATATATATATATATATATATATATATATATATATAATTATACTTTTATATATATTATATATATATATATATATATATATATATATATATATATATATATATATATATATATATATATATATATATATATATATATATATATATAGCCAATGAAGTGGTCAAGTACCTGGTTATTACACAACTATTAAATAAAAAAATTTACCTCACTTCAGTTAGATACCTGAAACCTCATGACAACAATATTACGACTGGACACTCTAAAGGTAACAGTGGTCCCTTAAAACTTGCTTATTCACTTGAAAAATCAATCTAAGTTTATCAAGTTATGAGGGAGGTAACAACTGTTAAGCAATAGACATACTAGAGGGGAAAGGGCATCACTCCATCAAACAACCATAATTGTTCCCCTTTTCCTAATTTACTTCAATAAATATGAAGTAGCACAAAGCATGTCTATGACTTACCTTGTGCATACACAAACAACTGTATCCACTGGTGTCAAAAATGATACACTGTACTTTTAAAACTTTAAATAAAAAAATTTATTGCTAAATCCAAAAGTTATAAGTAAAGTCCACAATTTCAAAAAAATTTACTATTACTCAAAAACAACATAAGATTGAATTAATTCTTAAACAAGATTAATTCGCAAAATTTTAATTTATCAAGAAATTAAGTTAACTAAATTTAAATTGTTAAGGTTTACTCCAAATCTGGAAAGAGTATTCAGTGTTAAAGTATCAACACATATAAGGTGCTAACTAAATCAATGTTAAACTTCCAACACAAAATCTTGGGTAGCACTGTGAAATTATAAACACAAGAACACATAAAATAAATGTAAAGACAAGAACATGTAAAAATACACAAAAGGTTTTTCAACAATATTTCACTAGGGCAAAATCTGTTTAAAGATTACCTCCACCTTTTTTAATGATATCATTCACCTTTTGAAAATATCATATTCAACTTTTTACCAAAATCACATGCAACTTTTTACCAAAATCATATTCCACTTTTTACCAAAATCATATTGAACTTTTTACTACGGTAAAAAATAAGCAAATGCCACTTTACCTTATACCAATCTCTGCACACCAGTACACAACTTTTTCCTCATAAAAACACTTTTGTTAAGCCTGTTACAGTACTCTCTCTCTTAAGTTAGATTCTACCAAGGTAGCATTAAACATTATTAACAGTTCACAAAACTTATGTGCTTGGGAGAGTAACCACAATTTTACATTCTTCTCATATAGAGAGAGAGAGAGAGAGAGAGAGAGAGAGAGAGAGAGAGAGAGAGAGCGCACCCTATGTCTACTAAATCTCTATCTGAACTGAACTTTATTTTACCAATATCTTCCATGAGGTTAAACCTGGGTTGCCAGCTAGGGATTTGTAGAATGTGGTTACCCTAGAAGGAACAGACATAATGAGTTTCTTCCCTGGGGAAAGAAATGGAAAAAACAGATTCTTCCCCTGAAGAGGGGAAAAAAGTTAGGAAATTTATTCCCTGGCTCAGAGGCTTACGTAGGTCTGCCTCTTATCTGAATGACTAACAACAGCTTCATGTCTTAACACTTGTGTAAACACACACACAGGCTTCTGAACTGGCCACAGCTATCAAACCTGTCATCCCTTCTAACTGTTAACTGATAACATAGGTGGTTTCTAAGATCCCTCTCGCATAAAGGACATCCTGTCCAGCTGAACACACACAGCTGTGTACACAAAAGTCTATAGGAAGACGTATCTCATCTTATCACACAAACAACCCTTTGTAAGACCTGACACTCCCATAAACACTATTACAGTTATTTCAGTCCATATACGATGATCACAAAAGAAAACATATACAAGCATTACACAAAAGCATACATATTACAACACCACCTCATTATGCTTCACAACACATGAGAAATCTGAAAGAAAACACGTCAAAAAACACACAAAACATATTACTTTCACATATCATAAGACATATCATTAGATTCCTCCCCCAGAAGATTAATTATCCCAGGTTTGAAATGGGATAAATAATCGACAATTACCTTGCTCCTTCCTAAAATGTTCACTCTCTACACACAATATGGTTATACTATCAATCGGGGGAGCTACTATGGCTGGAAAGTTCAAACAGAACCGGCGATAGACTAGGCATATCCACAAATTTTATAACTCTTGCCCAATATTATCAAGTAACTGATCAATAAGAGGTAAGGGATAATTGTCAGCCACACTGATGGAATTCAGTCTCCTATTATCAGTACACATCCTAAATGAGCCATCAGGTCTCTTCACTAACACACAAGAACTGTAATGACTTGAACTGGGTTCTGCTAATCCATGCTGCAATAAATGTTCAACTTCTTTTTTCAAAATGTCTCGATGAAAAGGTGATACATGGTAAGCTCTCTGTTTAAAAGGCGTGCCATCTTCTCTGATATTTATCTCATGCTTTGTCAAGTCAGTACATCTAGGTATGTCTGCAAAACTTTCAGGGAAACTGAATCATTTCACTTAATTCCTTGCCTTGTTGAACACTCAGATGTTTTAGTTTGTTCTCCAAATTTCCCAATATTGAAGAATTGTTCATCTTGTTTTCAGCTTCCAATTCACAGCCATCATCGTCCTCTGTAGATGAAGTTGTTTGGGTTACAGACACTGTTTCAGTTCTAGTCTCTGAGAAGTAAGGTTTCAAAAGGTTCACATGTATCTTCCTCTGTCGTTTCCTTCTCCCTGGTGTTTCAGTCACATAAGTTCGATCACTTAACTTCTCTGTTATCCTATAAGAACTTTGAAAATTATTGGTTAGGGGAAATCTTTTCATTGGTAAGGACACTAGAACTTACTGTCCAACACTAAAATTTCTTATCTGAGCCTTAGCATCATATTTCCTTTTCATTTTCCTTTAACTTATTTCCAGATTTTCTAAAGAGAATTTTCTAATTTCTCTTAACCTTTTCTTCAAGTTCTTCACATATTCTTCTTGGACTTCTTGATTTTCTTCCCAATTTTCTGCAAGAATCTTCAATGGACCTCTTATGTCTCGATCAAAAATCATTTCATTTGGTGAACATCCCATACTTTCTTGGTAAGCATTCCTAACTTCAAATAACATCAAAGGTAAAGCAGCATCCCATTCTCTTCCTGATTCATTACAGTACTTTGTTAACATACTTTTCAAAGTCAGGTGGAACCTTTCCAAGGCCCCTTGAGTCTCTGGATGGTAAGCGGTTGATAACTGTTGTTTCACTCCTAACAAGTTCGTCACATCCTGGAATAATTTTGAAGTACAATTCATTCCTCTACCGCTTTGCACAATTTCTGGTATTCCAAACTTGGAGAAAAACTCCACCAAATTCTCAGCAATTACCTTTGCACTTATACTTCTTATAGGAATCGCCTCAGGATACCTTGTTACTGGACACATTAATGTCAGCAGATATTAATGTCCTTTCTTCATTTTCAGAAGTGGTCCAACCACATCTATTATCACCTTGCTAAAGGATTCTCCTCTATCTTCTATGGGTTGTAGGGGGGCTTTCTGAATAGTTTCATTCGGTTTTCCAGCTATCTGGCATGTATGACACTCTGCAAAATCTGCTAACATTCTTGAGAAGTCCAGGCCAGAAAAAATATTTCATAATTTTCTCAACAGTCTTCCAGATTCCCATATGTCCAGACTTGTGTTCTACTGCTACCACTTGTTTTCTCAACGAATATGGAATCAAAATTTGATGATTCCCCCCATTCAGCATTTCCTGGAATATCTGCAAGTCGATGCTTCCTCATTAGCATTCCTTCCTTTAGGCAATAACAGGTAGGAGTTTGTTGCATCCCTTCTTAATCAACAACTCTGAAGAACAAATCAGCCAACGCAGTATCCTTCTTCTGCAGTTCTATGAGCTCCTCTCTAGTCACTTGACCAACTTCAAGGGTTGAACTCTTAGTATCTGCCAACTCTGCTAATGTAGTTTCACTACTATCTTCAGGAACCCTTTGACTATGTTGAGTCTCTTCAGTAACAACAGAATCTTCTTCTTCTTGGATACTTTCTTCACTATTAAGACTAGGGAAACCTTCACTTTCCTGGAACAGTTCTTCTAAGCTCAAAGATCCTTCACTTGATCCTTCTGGTGCAAGTAAATCCTCAATTACTTCACTTCCACACATAGTTCTCTTTATACCCCGGGTAGTTACACAACTTGGAAACTCGTGGGGTTTTTCCTCTCTATCTCTACTGTAGGGCTAATCCTCAACGGTTTGTCTGTCACCATAGGACAAGGGACGAAAGGTGCACAACCAACTTCAGTACCCAGTAAAACATGCATGCCTTTAACAGCTAGTGAGTCCTTTACAGCAAAATCAATACTTCCTGTCACCAATTCACAGGACAGATGCAAGCAGCATATAGGAGTTACTCCCTCTCCTCCTATACCCTTCAAAATAATTGAATCTTCGGTGAGACTCTTCTCCAACTGTGGGTGAGCACCACGAACTACCACACTAGTGTTACTTCCTGTATCACATACTATCTTGACTGGTACCTGCACACTCAAGGAAGGAGTTGTCAGCATACCTTCATAGATATATGGCTTATAAGCCTCCACACTGCTCAGCCACTCACTGCTTGAGGTTACATTTCCACTGGTTGCTAAATACTCTGCTTGTCTAGTCTCATTGTTTCCCACACTATTCCTCGTAGTTGGTTTCACCTGGTTATCTTTTACCACTTGTCCAACTGCCCTGGTCTGCTGCTGCGTCTGATAACAATCTCGACTATAATGTCCCACTTTTCCCCACATGTAGCAAACAACATTAGTCTTCTGCATCTGTCTTGAGAAACTGGAAGGTGAGGGTTTACCATTCGACTGTTGAGGGGTATATCCGGGCTTTGTACTGGCATAACTACTAGAAGGGTTTCTTACATCAATGTTCTTAAAATTCAACTGAGCCCTATAACCTGTGACTTGTTGGTTCTGGTACTTGACATTATAGTTCCTTCTGCTAGTTATAATGTTATAATCCTCACGCAGTATAGCAGCTTTGTCAAGTTTCTTAACCTCTCTCTCTCTCTCTCTCTCTCTCTCTCTTAAATAATCTCTTATATGTTCAGGAATTCCTCTCAGATATTGCGCTAAGATTACTAACTCCTCAAGTTCGTCCATAGACTTAACTTTAGCGGCCTCCAACCATCGTCTGAAACATCTCCTTACTTTATAGGCATAATCCAAGAAAGTCATCATGTTGTCCTTTCTCAAAGATCTGTACCTTTCATTGTAATATTCAGGGATTATCTGGTAAATTTTGTAACATATCGTGTTTTGATACACTGTACTCTTTACAGTGATCAACTGATTAGGCTAAAGTGGCACTTCTTCCTTTAATAATGGGAACACTCTGTAACAAGACTGATCATTTATCCTCTGGCCATCTCATACCTGTAGCCACTTTTCCAAAGTGCTCAAAAAACTCATCTAGAGCTTCTTCTGTAAACTTTGGAATTAACTTCTGCACTCTTACTACATCAAACACAGGGTCTGCCTTACTTTGGATATAGTTATGCGGGGTTACAGGTAATGTGGATTGAGCTCTGATTTACTCCAACTTCCTTTCATGTTTTGCTCTTTCTCTGTCTTCTTTTTCTCTATCAGTTCTGGGCACCAAATATATTGTCACGAAGTGATCAAGTACCTGGTTAAAAATTTACCTCACTTCAGCCAGATACTTGAACCCTCATAACAATAATATTACGACTGAACACTCTAAAGGTAACATTGATCCCTTAAATCTTGCTTATCACTTGAAAAATCAATCTAAGTTTATCAAGTTATGAGTGAGGTATCAACTGTTTAGCAAGAAATATACTAGAAGGAAAGGGCATCACTCCATCAAACAACTATAATTGTTTCCCTGGTCTTAATTCACTTCCATGAGGAGAGGAGAACAAAACATGTCTATCACTTACCTTGTGCATACACAAATAACCCTATTCACTGGTGGTCAAAAATGAAATGCTCTACTTTTAAAACTTTAAATACAAAAAATTTATTTCCAACTTCAAAAGTTATAATTAGAATTCACAATCTGAAAAAAATTATTACTTGAAAACAACATAAGTTTTAATTACTTCTTAAACAAGATTAATTCACAAAACTTTAATCTATCAAGGAATTACATTAACTAAGCAAAATTCATACTATTAAGATTTACTCCAAATTTTAAAACAAATCTTAACAAATGAAAATCAAAACAAGTATGCAATGTTAAAGTATCAACACATTTAAGGTGCTAACTAAATAAATGTTAAATCACCAACACAAAAATTTGGGTAAAACTATAAAATTGTAAACACAAGAACAAACAAAAGAAATGTAAAAACAAAAACATACAAAAATGCACAAAAGTTTATCAACAATAATTTCACTAAGGCAAAATCTGTTTAAAGATTATATCTATCTTTTTACCATGAAAAAATAAATAAAAACCACTTTACCTTATACAATTTTCTGAACACTTTTACACAACTCTTTTTTTCTTGCTGCAGCAATTTACACTTTTATCTAAGGCCTGTTACTGTTAACACTCTTTTCTTATATAAGATCCTACCAAGGGAGCATTAAATATTATTAATAGTTTCCAAAACTTATATGTTTGGGAGAGTGACCACAAATCTTACACTCTTCTACATGAGAGAGAGAGAGAGAGAGAGAGAGAGAGAGAGAGAGAGAGAGAGAGAGAGAGAGAGAGAGAGAGACCAACATATCTTTACCAGGTCTCTGTCTGAACTGACTGGTTTTACCAAAAATCTTCTATGAGGTTAAACCTGGGTTGCCAGTTAGGCACTTTTAGAAAGTGGTCACCCTGGAAGAAACAAGCGCAAACAGAGTTTCTTCTTCTCCAACAGGAATAAACAGAATTTCTTCCTTTCCAACAGGAATGAACAGATAATTTATTCCCTGTCTCAGAGAACTATATAGACCTGCCTCTTATCTGTATGATTGACAAGGGGTTTCTGGTTTGAACACTTGTACAAACACAGAGGCCAACCAGCGATACCTAACCTGTCATCCCCTTCTCCCTTTTGGCTGATTTCTAGTGGTCACCCAACTGAACAAACACTAAGCTGTGTACACAAAAGCCTACCGGAAGATGTATCTTTCTTATCTTATCACACAGCCAACCAACCCTTTTAGATTTGAGGCCTGATTTCTCAACACACTACACAACATATGACAAATACAAGAGAAAATATACCAAAATTACTAAAACATATTAATTTTACAGAAAACATACATATCATAAGACATATCGTTATAATATATACATATATAATTTTTTTTTACTCTGTGCTCTCGCCGTTGTTAAAGATTTTTTGGTAAAAATAAATATATATTTTTTATCTAAATATTGTAAATAGGTTAAGGTTTCTTCCTTTTTGTCCCCTACTATCGTGTGTTTGGGAAAGATTGGTTTCTGCCATTTACTATTTGCTTTCTCTTTGCCTTAACGTAATAGGCGACTGTGATTGTGTATAGTATTTTATTGTTAATATATGAACTGTTTTTCTCCCCCATTATTCAGTTTTCAGATGGGTTTGTAATTATAAGTTGAGAATATATTTTATATCAAATTGTTAGTTTTGTGAAATGTTTCATGTGTCCTCTCTGAGATTTATATCTTACAGCGTTAAGTGTTGGCAAACATACCCACTGGAGTGTATCCATTGTGGTATTGATCTACAATATCAAAACAGAAAAACCTGATCAACTCCTCAACATCTCGGAGTTCATAATGATATATGAGTGTCTGTGTTTTCTATCTTGGTGTGTGTATATGTGGATGTGTTTTATCCTTCTCAGGCTGAAGTTGAAACTGAAGATCAATAAAAGTGTTGTTAGGAAAGGGATGAAAAAAATTGCCAATTAATATTAAGAAAGCAAGAGAATTTATTTAATAAGGACTAAGCGATAGAGGTATATAAGATGAATGACAAATTGTCTAAAATCAGCCAAACTGAAGTAAAAAGAGTGTATCATGAGAGAGAAAAAGTCAAAGTGAGGTCTAGAACCAGTACATTTCTGTGAGTAAATTACTCACAAGAGATGCCTTCCACTTCTTCAAAAATATCAGATGTTTGGTAATAAAAACAAATCAGATAGTTGAAAGTTAAAGCGTAATTTCGCAACAAACAATAAGCCACGAATAAGCTAGCAAAGAAGAAAGTCAGAAAAAAAGAGCAGTCATATAATGAAAATATTAAGTGAACTTCAGCAACTACTTTCAACATGAGTTGTTAATACACAAAAAAAAAGGTCAATAAGCAGATGGACCATGAAGTAAAAGATGCAAATGGGTGGTGTTTTCTAAGGCAATTGTAGTCCTGATTGGTAGTGAATACTTTGAAGACTGGGTGAATGTGTAGGTCAGAAGGAGGTAGCATGAATGATGCAAGATAGGAAGGACTGGCCTAACACTGACTTTTTAAGATATAGGGAGGACGATTGAAAGCTTGAAAAATGGAAGTATGAGAGGTATTGTTGGAATTACAAATGTTTCGGCAAAATGGTGACAATATAAATGCCTGGCCAGGGTGGGTTAGGTAATTTCCTGAGCGAAGGCTCCATAAATACTGGATAGACGAAAATTCATTTCTCTGTCTAACAACAAAGAAGACAGTGAATGCTATAAATCATATGGTCACAACACTACTTCCCATACAAGGGAAGCTGTATGGCCGGATTTTGATTGGAAAAGTACACTATATGAAGGAAGGATTGATAACGAACAACATGGCTTCAAACAAGGAAGAGCATAAGTGGAATGTGTGTATATTTTGAAATAGTCATATAGGAATTTTTCAAAACCCTGGATACATGGAGTTGTTCAGTATGTGTGGTTTATTGATAGTGACTACAAGATTTTATGATAAAGAAAACAAAAGAGTACGGTTTCTCTTGATTACCCTTTATCATATTCATGTATGGAGTAATTTTAAAAGTTTAAAAAAATTAACAGGATGCAGATTTAAAATTACTGGATAGGAAAATGAACCAAGAATGGACTGTGGACATGGAGGAAAGGACAGAGCTAGAATTAACGAGAGAAGCTAGAGTTAAAAAGGGATAAAGAATAACAAGACAGGAGGGGATTGGAAACGCAGTCGGAATCAAAGGACAGTGGTGGGTTGGAAAGGGAGGGGAAATCTCAGTACAGTAGAGTGTTGGAAAGGGAGTTAGAAACACATGGCAATAGGGCATTGGAGAGGAAGAGGGAATCACGGGACAATGGGATGTTGGAAAGTGAGTGGGAATCACATGACAATGGAGGGTTGGAATGGGAGTGGGAATCACAGGACATTTGAGAGTTGGAACGGAGTGGGACTCACAGGACAATGGGAGCTGAAAAAAGACTGGGAATCACAGGATAATGAGAGCTGCAAAGAGAATGGGAATCACAGGAAAAAAGAGTGTCAGAAAGGGAGTGGGAATTAAAGGACAAGGGAGAGTTGAAAAGGGACTGGGGATGTCAAGATAATGGAGTGTTGCAAGGGGAGTAGTAATTAAATGAAAATGGAGGACTGGAAAGGGAGTGAGAATCACGGGACAAGGGAGGTTTGGAAAGGGAGTGGGCGTTACAAGGCAATGGAGTCTTTGAAAGGGAGAGGGAATTCCAGGACAATAGAAGGTTGGAAAGGCAGTAGGAATCACTGGAAACTGGAGTGACAGAAAGGGAGTGAGAATTACAAGACATGGAAGGTTGGAAAGGGAGTGGGAATCTCAGGACAATGGAGGGTTGGAAAGGGAGTAAGTATCATAGGACAATGGAGGGTTGGAAAGGGAGAGGGACTCTCAAGACAATGGAGTGTTAGAAAGGAGGTGGGAATCACAGGAAAATTTTGGGGTTTGAAAGGAATGGGTTTCACAGGGCAATGGAAGTTTAGAAATGGAGTGGTCATCAAAGGAAAATGGAGGATTGGAAAAGGAGAGGGAATTTCAGAACACATAAAGGTTCAAAAGGTAGTGGAAATCACAGGTCCACGGAGTGTTGGAAAGGGAGTGGGAATAATAGGACAATAGTGTCGGAAAGGGAGTTGGAAGCATAGGACAATGGAGTGTTGGAAAGGGAGTGGGAATTACATGACAATAGAGGGCTGGAAAGGGATGGAGAACTTCATGACAATAGAGTGTTGGAAAGGAAGTTGTAAGCACAGGAAATAAAGTGTTGGAAATAGAGTGGGAAACACTAGACAGTGGAGGGTTGGAAAGGGAGGGGGAAGCTCAGGACAAAGTAGGATAGGAATTGGAGTAGGAATCACAGGAAAATGGAGTGTTGGAAAGGGAGTGGGAAACACAGGACAATAAAGTGTCGGAAAGGGAATGGAAATCTCAGGACAACACGTTGTTGAAATGGGGTTGACAGCACAGAACAATGGATTGTTCGAAAGGGAGTGGGAAGCACAGGACAATGAAAAATCAGAAGGGAAGAGGAATCTCAGGACAATGGATGGTTGTAAAGAGAGTGGGAATCACAGAACAACAAAGTGTCAGAATGGGAGGGGGAATCTCAAGACAATGGAATGTTGGAAAAAGTGTTGGAAGCACAGGACAATAGTGTTGGAAAGGGAGTATGAATCACAGGAAAATGGACTGTTGGAAAGAGAGTGGGAGTCATAGGAAAATGGAGGGTTGGAAAGGGAGTGGAAATCTCAGGATAAAGGATGGTTGGAAAGAGAGTGAGTATCACAGGACAAGGGAGGGTTGGAAGAGAGTGGGTGTCACAGGACATCTGAGGGTTAGAAAGGGAGTGGGAATCACAGGGCAATGGAGGGTTGGAAAGGGATTGGGAATCACAGGACCACGGATGGTTGGAAATGGAATAGGAATCTTAGGACAACATTGGGTTGGAAAGAGATTGGGAATCACATGATAATGGCGGGTTGGAAAGGGAGTGGCAATCACAGGATAACAGACAGTTAGAAAGGGAGTGAGATTCACAGGTCAATGGAGGGTTGGAAAGGGAGTGGGAATCACTAGACAATGGGGAGCTCAAAAGGGATTGGGGTTCACATGAGAATGGGGGGTTTTTAAAGTGAGTAGGAATCACAGGACAATAGAGTTTTGGCAAGGGAGTGGGAATCACAGGATGCTGGAGAGTTGGAAAGGGAGTGGGATTCACAGGACGATGGAGAGTTGGAATACGAGTGGAAATCCCAGGAGAACGGATAGTTGGAAAGGGAGTAGGATTCACAGGATAATGGGAGTTATAAAGTGAGTGGGAGCCACAGGAGAACGGAGGGTTGGAAAGGGAGTTGGAACTGCACGACCATGGAGAGTTGGAAAGGGGGAGAGAGACTCACAGAATACCTGAGGGTTGTAAAGGAAGAAAGAATCACAGGACACCTGAGGGTTGAAAGGGAGTGGGAATCCTGTGATTCCAACTCCCTTTCAACCCTCATAAGACAAAAGCAAACGAAAACAAGGAAAGTAGATTGGTTAATGGTTTCACTGATGGTGGTAAAAAGAAAGTGACTGATTTCTATGGGCATTTGGGAATAAATGTAACAGGTGATGATGGCATCATAAGAGAAGGTGACTCACAAATTGCTTGAATGCGAAGAAGGTGCCAGGGTGTGTAGGTACACAGAAACAGTCCATATCGTTGGCTATATAGAAATTTCAGTGTTTTAACATGGCTCGCTCTATGGAAAGACCCGAGGATGATAGGTTGGTGAAACGACTGAACAATTTGAAAGATAAGGAGTTTTCATTTATGTTGGTGTTGCAGTGAATTGCGAGGGTTGTTGTGGATATAGTTTCATTATGTAAGACTCTCAAAACCTGTTTTGGCAGTCTCTACGATATAAAGAAAACGAATGATTATAAGGCAGTTTTTGAAAATTATTACTAAGAGCTTTAATAAGAGAAGGTTTTGGTTTCCGAATGGAAAAACCTGTAAATGAATATAACTATAAGGAATAAGACCTTTTTGGTTTTACTGAATAGTGTTTACATCCAGGAGTTCGTTATCATATAAACTAAAGAGTGAATCAATAAAGCACCAGTTCTCACTCTCTACATTTCATGCCTCCTAATAGAGATATATGAAAAAAAAACGCACTTGCGTACACGCACAAAAATGAGGGCCTTTGATTCCAGTCGGAGAAATATTTAACCCAAACATTACTGAAGGTTGGATGAGCTTATCTGAAGATCTGGTAAATATGAGGTGTAAGCTGTGAGGATTCCAGACTTCTTTGAAATCATTGAGAGCAAATGTAAGAGAAAACGAGTAGATCTTTCATCGCGGTGGCAATGTCGAGTGGCTCTATAATTTATAAATTTGAAAGACACTTATGTAATAAGCGTATAACAGAAAAATTAGATGAATAAGTTTGTAAGATGAATAACTTTGGTGATCGTAAAATAAAAGCTTGCGCTTAATGCTGCATAGTTGTATAAATTGTATTTTTTAATCAAGAAATATAAGAAAAATTCACATTTTTAAAAGGTTTCTGGCAATGAGAAGAGCAAAATAAGAAATACTAAGGTAACGGTGGCTTCAAATGTAATGCATAAATTATTGTTCTTTTGGCCGTGCAGTCCTCGTGTCAATTAACGCAAAGGTGTACTTTTGCAATATATTTTTCATTACAAAGATTGCAACTGTTAATGACAAAAAATAAATTCATATCATGTGTAAAGCGAGAAATAGAACAACAAAGATCCAGTTACAGAAGAATCAGGGAAAGCGTTAATTGTTCCATTTGGAGAAATAAATATAGTACTTTGTTGGGCTGGTCAGTACCGTTCTCGGCTAGCACTCTACAGGGCCCGCGTTCGAATCTCCGGCCGGTCAATGAAGAATTAGAGGAATTTATTTCTGGCGATAGAAATTCATTTCTCGGTTTAATGTAGTTCGGATTCCACAATAAGCTGTAGGTCCCGTTGCTAGGTAACCAACTGGTTCTTAGCCACGTAAAATAAGTCTAATCCTTCGGGCCAGCCCTAGGAGAGCTGTTAATCAGCTCAGTGGTCTGGTTAAACTAAGGTATACTTAACTTTAACTTTGGAGAAATAAATGAAAAATGTTTATGAGAATAGACGTGTATTTTGAATTAGCAGTTGATAACTCTAGTACCACAAGTATGAAAAAATGTAATTTTTTTTTTTTTTTGGCTGATAGGTAAGATGGGTGAAAGAAGAATGAGGGCGGCTAGTTAGCTAATCATGGTAGGGGGTAGTTTAGAAAGTTAAGTATCGGCAAGAGTAATGTAAAGTGTGGTTTAGCCACAATTTTATTTAGATAAAGGTACATTTTTTCTTAC
>NC_089761.1:7014217-7051717 GCF_040412425.1 Macrobrachium rosenbergii
TGCAGTGATCAGATCTTCATAGTTAGGCATTTAATGCAACAAGCAAATGAAATGAAAACTCCGTTGAGTCTTTGTTTTGTTGATTTTGAAAAGGTCTTTGATAGTATTTCGAGAAGGGCTATGGGAAAAATCATGGTACATTATGGAATACCGGAAAAGTTTGTGACTGTTATCATGAACATGCAGGAAGGCACATCTTGTAAAGTGATGGTTGATGGGTGTTTGAGTGATCCATTTAAAGTCAAGTCTGGTGTGATTCAGGGTGACATTCTGCCTCCTCTGTTGTGTGGATTGGTCGTGGATTGCGTTATGAGCAGGGTTAAAAGAGAAACGGATGCAGGTATACTCTGGGGAGGAAATGTGAAACTTCTTGATTTGGATTATGCTGATGATATGGTTTTGATGTGCGAGGGGCCAGGAAAGATGCAAAGTATGTTGGATTGTCTAGTGAGTGAAGGTCGAAAGGTTGGTTTGGTTATTAATAGTGGAAAAACTGAAATCATGAATATGAATATTGAAAATGCACAGGGTTGTCTAATTGAAGGTTTGGTTATAAAGCAAGTGGATAAGCTTAAATAATTAGGTACTTATTTGAATAAGGATGGTTCTCTGAGCACAAGATTTATGGAAAGATCAAAACAGGCTTACCAGGCAATGGGAATGCTTAAAAATATTTGGAATATTAAATTTTGATTTTTGTATGCATAGAAAAATTGCTATTATTCCAAAAGACCTAGTGTGCCTAAACTGCTCGTTTTATGCAAATGTACCTTGATCCATGACCAAATTTGTGTACAAGTTCAATTGCCTAGATGTAATGATGTACTTAGAAAAAATCGTATCTAATTATATACCAGCTGCCAATGTTTAAATTTAATATCATCCTGACAAATTCAAATCCACTTACCTTGTGTGTTTGTTTCAAATAGTTCAAGATATATTAGGTAAAAAATGCACAACTTGACGTCACGCCGATAACGCCCGATTTTTCAATATAATTCTCTCATTATTTATCATTTAATTAAAAGCCCATTTGAGGTTTGAAAATCCAATAATATTTCGAACTTCAGCAAGTATTTGAAACAAAAGTATTGTTTTGAGTAATCGCACTTCAAAAGTTGTTTGAATAGTTTGACGTTATGGTGTATTATTTCACACATACAAACATTCTAAAATTGCATATCCTAAAATAGATGTAATACTATCGTGGACCTAGCGTCAGCGTGGGCCTTTATCCACACTGGGATGGTTCAAATCATAGTGGTTTTGTTTTACCAGGCGTCTTCCCTATTCTCATTGACATTGCCACACTCAGGGCCATAAGTTGTGCTTTCTGCTTTACCCTGGCCTCTTCTCATGCACTTTCTTTATCTTCTATATTTCACTTCTGATTTTTTCTGTTGTGTCATCATAGATTTCTCTTGTAATCAATCTTCTTCCTTATTTGGACCCCTTTTCACCTAAGCTCTCTCAATTGCTTCTGTCCTAAATGTTGAATCTGACCCACTGCCTGTAAATACTGTATGTCATCCTGCTTAGTTGAAAGAATTTTGCTATTCGAATTTGTGATTAGCGAAAACTTTCACTAGACGTTCAGTCCTGAATTTTCCAACGTCAGGCAACACGCCAATAAATGCAAAGATAGCATACAAAACTCAAAGATTTTGATATATTGGGACGGGCACCGAATGGCAAACCGAATGGCAAACTGACAATCCAGGAATCCTTGTTTATTAAACAACTTGTTCCCCAATTGAACACAGTCTTCCTCCACAACTCTACCTTACGTGAGCTGTTGCCTTTTGTCTTCTCTGGTTTGTTCCTTCTGACGTTCGTCCTTCCTTCCTCTCTTGATGGCTGGTCCTGTCACAACTAGTTTTTAATTTTGCTGTATATAATGTATTATGTCCTGTTTTGTATTTTAGCTCTTTTAATGTTAATTTTATTGTTTTTATCTTTATAGCTTGAAAATTAAACCTTTGTGTTTTGAAACGTTGCAATAAATGTATTTTATGGACCACCTGAGATGTACTTTCTCCTTCAACTGTCTTCTATATATATATATATATATATATATATATATATATATATATATATATATATATATATATATATATATATATATATATAGAAGACAGTTGAAGATATATCAATGCCTTAAAATTCTAATGTACCATATCCTAAATGGAGCAGCACAGTGAAGCATTGTGAACACCATGGTAAAGGATATACCTGCATAGCAGCAGATGAACTTTTCTTTTGTGAGACTTGTAATGACATCCATCAGGTCAGGGTATTTACTAGGATCTGCTATCACATTGTTAGCATTCAATATTATTACCTTAAGAGGTAGCAATAGTTTAGGGTAGAGTGAAAGTTTATGGATCTCCTGATGTGAGGAAATCCTACATAAATGGCATATTGCCAATACCCTTGGAAGCCAATTGTAAATAAACTGTTTATTTTCTGTGGGGTGCTGTAAATGCAAAGGATGACATTCTTACTGATCTGTATAGTGTGATGGTATCCAGCTGGCTAGGATGGATTTTGTAGCCCCCTGCTCTACACTGATATTGCAAAATATCATAGAAAGAATAAATATTAATTCTAAGTGTTTTTAATATTTGCGAATGTGGTGCAGAAGTAAATAAACGATTGATATTTTATTTATTCCAGTTGCAAAAGCTGGATGTTTCAGTACTTAGTGAGGTGTGTGTACAAGGCAGTATGTGCAGTAGACTGTGGACACAAGTGAAAGAGTACAAACATTTTAGCTTGAAAAGTTCATGTGTCAGATTAACTGTAGTATGAAAGTTGTAGTTGGAAAAACATATAGTCTCGGAATAAAAAAAAAAAAAATGAAAGGGAAAGATATTTCTGGGGGCTAAGTGGTAAGGCGTAGGGGTGGGAGTTGGGTGGGGAGATGAGAATTTATTGATTTGCGCACGGCTGGGCTTAGAGAATATAAGGGGCTAGTTATGTTAAGTGATTCAAGTACAAAAGCAGATAGATATTAAATTCCCTAAATAAAAGAAAATGTTTGCCAAAAAATCAAAATGCCATGAAAAGAACGTGCTAGAATTTGTTAGTACAGAGAAGAGGGATCAGCAAGTTGGTGGGTGCATCACTGGCGACAGGAATGACTATAGGTATATTAGAACATTATTTGGCTAATAGAAATCTAAGACAGGTATAAAGTTGGAAAGGAAAAGTGAGTTCGAAGAGAAGGAAGTAAGAAGACACGAAAGTGGATGTGGAAGAATAGTAACAGAGAATGCATATAATAAGTTTTTGGATGAGGACATGGAGAATTTAATGGAGGAAAAAAGAATATCATTTGAGGTTTAATTACATGTCGAAAAGAGATCACCATGTTAAGGCAAAAAGAAAAAAAAGCGATTGAGGCAAAATGGTAATGAGCTGCTCTACAGGGAAGCAAATGCAAATAGAAAGGTTGATTAAGTCTATTCATTATCCTCTTGTGCATGATCATAATTTGGGAGTCATCAAATTCCTGGTTAAAAGAATAGCGTATATAGATCAAGATAATTATAATAAAAATGTGCCGTATTTCGAATAATTCCTCTCAGCTCGCAAGACTCAAGACGATACGAATAAATTGCCTCCATTTGTCTCAGAGGACAAGATGAGTCTGTGTCTGCCTTGCCATTTGAGATCAAACGAAAAACTTTAGGTCGTTTTTATAAAATGCCTGATAAAAGATCAAAGTAAAGGCGTCTGATGGCTCTGTCGTCCCTTTTATGCTTCTCAATTGTAAATTTTGATAAGTTAATTAAGCCTACCTAATTTAATTCAAGTTCCTTAGAACCACGGGTCCACCTTTCATTCATTCATCCCGCAAATAAACTGGTATACAGTATAACAGTAATGACGAAACTTCAGTTGTTCATAATGAGATTGAGCAAGAGTTGGAGTGCTTGCTTTCATGGGCGTGCATGCACCCCTAAGTTGTGTTACCACCATCCAAATTATGTGTAACAAAATACGATACAACAAAACAAAAACAGTTTACTAAACGTGACTTTGCCTCTCCTTACTAGCAAGAGAGTGCCGACACGCTCGGGGCATTATTCTTGATTAAAGTTTTCATTTATGTTGCTTGCATCTTGCGATCCATCCACTCAGGGTTTTTTTTTTTTTTTTTTTTTTTTTTGAGAGAGAAAGAGAAGGAGAGGAGAGAGCAAGGAAAATGAGGGAAGCATATCTCACATTCTTAGAAAAGTCCAATAACCTTCCTGTCGTCATCGTTGGTTGTTTGGAGGGAATTGCAATTGTTAATTGAAATCCATTGATGCCATTTGATGTTTTTATTTTTCTTAATATAATGGTACGTTTATATATAAAACTTTACTTATTTCTTTTCAAGGATGCAAGAAATCGTGATTTAAAAACGATTAATTACGAAAAGAGAGAAACGGAAAAAACTCTATCTTTTAAGATACATATAAAATGTTTTTAGTTCCATGCATTCGAAAATCATCACACAGTAACTCTCGCAATTTAGATTCACATCCTACATCATTGCTTGAAAATTTAGTTTCCTCCACGAACATAAAAACAGGACCAGTATTAAATAAGAGACTGTCTTGGAAGACCAGGAGAGAAGGTAATATAGCTCTTCATTAAGGCTAAAAAAAAAAAGAAGACGTCTTTAGTCCTCGAAGATTGGGCTACTTGACCAGCAAGTGCTGCATTGTCACGGGGAACAACCACCTTAGTTTACAGAAATTTATGCAGAAAACACATGAGGCTCTTCCTTAAACGATATGGGGTAGAATCCCATTTCTTAGTATATCTGTACACCCTTGTGATGGAATTTTTGGTAATTTCCAGTATTTTCTGTCTACTATCAGCTTCTATTTGATATGCCAAGCTTGCGTTTTTTCTTCGTAATTATGCTTGAAAAAGTCTCTGGAAATGGCATAGGAGAGCGTCTTACATCTGTGTTACTACCTTCTTTGCAGGTGATCTGCTCTTCTATATCTCTGTACACCAATAGATTTTTGTGCCTAAGAGATATTTATATTCATGTAACAATGGCCTCATGAAAAAAATATATCCATTCCTGGATATTTATTATTAACGGAACTTTAGTATTAAAATTTCCAGAAGAATGAAATACTTTCTATGGTTCTCTAGAAATGATAAACCATTCATAAAATGAGTTACAATTTTTTATAGTATACGAGGAATGCATAATGCATAAACTGATCCAAATAGCGTAGCAGCTTTTCTTTATAACTAATTAAGTCTCCTGGGAGCCTCATGGGACTTCATATTCCTTCAAGTTACCAAATTTTGTAACAGTAGATCAAACATCCACCGATATCTGATGGGCAAAGAAAGTTTGAATGCCTTTATATCTATCCAAATTCCTGCATCATGAATCACATTCGCTGTTTTAATCCTATGAAGGGAACCTGTTATAAACAGAGCACATCTATAGAAATTTTGCAGGATTAATAATTGTATAACCATAGTAATTGCCTGTGAACAGCATCCCAGGTACTGAGGGGCAGAAACTTCAACAGATCCAGGTACTTGTACACTTGGCTTTTAAATTAGCCAAGTAAAAAGTCTTCAGGAGCATGTTGCCAAATATTGATCCAATGGTCTTTGTCACACAAGGAATTCATTTCCTATTTAAAGAGGAGTCTTGTGTGAAAAAATGGGCAACTAGTTCTTTATTGAGGGATCAAAGTTATACATTTCTGCCCATTTTCAAATTTTGTTAGTAGTAAGCTGAAGCCTACACTCTACTACTACATTCCATGCATCAGTGAAAGAAAAAGAAAGGTCATCAGCCATCAAGGTATACATCTAGTCCTCTAGAATAATCTTTTCAACGCTACTGATTGCCAAAGAAAAGGGTAACACTGGTGGAACCAGTTCTTGGTGTTTAATATTTGGTAAGATTGACCTCACATTTTCGAAGTTTTTGATGGAAGGGTAGGCCTAGGGAGTAACTGAAAACAATGCAGAGGGAAATAAGAGAGGAATACTGGATTGACCAGAGAATAGACATTTTTTGGCAAATGTTCATCAGTAGCCCGACTGATTGACGGAATTCTCCCCTCAAATCACAGTAAGAGAGATCTTTTAAAATGTCATGTCTCTAAATGATGTAATATGCGGCACCTAGATGAAAAATAGCACTGACACCATGATGTTTTAATGCAAAGGCTTCACATTTGGAGGAATTTATGCAAATTAACAGACGTGTCAAAACAGATGTTCTTGAACACTATGTAGGAAAAAAACAGTTTTTAAATTGAAGACACTTCATAAGTCTCTCATTGACCAAATGTGGTAAATTTTCTCACTCCAACCTTTGCTCAAACTTGAATATAAAAAATTTTTAAAGGTAAACACAAACTCCACAATATTCTTCAGTTCTGGGATTAAATTTACCTTTGATTAACTTATTTAAGTAAGCAATTTTGATTTTAAAGAAATGAGAAATATACGTTGGGCAAAAAGAAATATATGGCATTTATTTACAAGCTACTATAAGGGACAAGCGCAGATTATCTCTTCACAGATTCTTTTATATGCTCGGATCAGGGCTGTTCAAGCCGAATGATTGCTATATCAAAGGCTAAAGTAAATCAGTAATAGTAACTAGTAGAATGAAAATGATGTTTCAGGAGGGTGAAAAGTCAAAGTTAAGTATACCTTAGTTTAACCAGACCACTGAGCTGATCAACAGCTCTCCTAGGGCTGGCCCGAAGGATTAGATTTATTTTACGTGACTAAGAACCAATTGGTTACCTAGCAACGTCACCTACAGCTCATTGTGGAATCCGAGCTACATTATAACAAGAAATGGATTTCTATTACCAGATATTAAGTCCTCTAATTCTTCATTCGCCGGTCGGAGAATCGAACACGGGATCAGCAGAGGGCTAGCCGAGTACGTTACCCACCCGTCCAATGAGGAACAGGAAGGGTGAAAGAATGGATGCACAAAAATTAGAGGGTGATACTTCTTCAAACAAGAGAAATGAGACAAACAACTACGATAACAATAACAGTAATAACATCAATTTAAGGAATCTTATCTGGAGGTGGGCAGAGCCCGTTTACTGCCTCGGTTAGTCACCATGAAATAATTTCCATAAGGTTTTTCCATGGGATTTCTTTGTGATTTTCGCAAAGTAGTCAGCAGGTGCATTTGTTATCACTTAGGAATCTATAACTTTCTCATTAATCGCCGAAAGTATTGGTGATTTCCCACGGATGGGCCTACCATTTTTTTTTTTTTTTTTTTTTTTTGTCGTTTGTTGACTAGGGTTGGTGAAGCTTAGGTTGACTGCAGAATATACTCAACATCCTTCATATGATCTTTTGATTTTTAGTTTGAAACATGTTCTTACTTTCATATATTATACTTAAGGATGATTACAACATTGTTTATATTGCTGTGTTTTTAATGAGCTCACAGTTTATCTAAGTTATCACACACACACACACACACACACACACACACACCACACACACACACGCCCACACACACACACACACACACACACACACACACACATACATATATATATATATATATATATATATATATATATATATATATATATATATATATATATATATATATATATATATATATATATATATACATATATATATATTTATATATATATATATATATATATATATATATATATATATATATATATATATATATATATATATATATATATATATATATATATATTTACCCCCAGCATTCATAAAATCACTTAAAGACCTGCAACAAAAGGTTAATGCTGGGAAGTTCTACAACATCCATCAATGAGAGCATTGGCAGCGACATCATTGGAACCTTTCCTGTTATAATGTTCGAATGGCCTTTTCCGTGCTACGCTTTTGCAATGAATCTATTTTTTTGAAGCAAGATCAGGTAAGAAAGATTGTTACTTTTTTTTTTATTTCCAGCTTGAGGACGATTAACTCAGTACCCTCGAGGTTACCTGTGATATGACCTTATTACATTAATGTTTGCATCATTAAAAATCTTGCTTGTTATCAGCCCTTTCTTTAGCAAACTACAGAATCGGTATTATTAGGAAAGGAAAGAGGAACTTTCTGTGTTTTTAGCACATACCTGCATGTTTTTATACATATATACAACTGCATGTATATATATATATATATATATATATATATATATATATATATATAATGTGTGTGTGTTTGTTGTATATACATATATGCCTGTGTGCACATGTATATATATATATATATATATATATATATATATATATATATATATATATATATATATATATATATATATATATATATATGTATATATATATATATATATATATATATATATATATATATATATATATATATATATATATTTATTTGTTATAATCACTAAGCCCTCTTAATCAAGTGAATTCTTGACACTTTTTGTATATGCTTGTCACTACAAAACTGTAGATCTAAACGCAAGGATCTAAGGCTTTATAGTGACAAGAGCATCCAAAAAGTGTGAAGAATTCGAGAAGTTAAGAGGGCTCAGTAATTACTACATATATATATATCAGCCCATATTTAGCAAATTTTTATGAATGAGGATGTTAGCTCCCAGCTCAACCATTTGGAAATTCACGGGGCTTATGTGCCGATAGCGTCTGCCTTTTCTTTATGGTTACCCGTCCACGTACTGATCAGATCTACCATAACTTAATTTTCTTGATGGAGAGGCCACCTATATATTAGACGTTTTACTGCTGGATTTCTGACACTTAATTGTTTGCGTGTCAACTATGCAAAGTCTAAGTTATTACTTTCATTTGAGTTCAATAGTCAAAACTTCATTTCCACACAATAAAAATGGCTTAGTCATATCTTCATACAATCCATCTTTGGATTTTATAGGCACTCCAAACTTCCTCCCAATCTTTTGCAGACATCATCCTGCCTCCATTGCTCCGTCTATTCTGTGCCTCAGATCTTCTCTCATCCTACCACCATGCATCAGTACGAATTAGGTGCTTCCATTTGTCCACCATAGATGTTGACACCTATTGTTTTATCGTTCTAGTTTAACCTAACTCTTCCTGAGATTTCATCTGAACTTTCTTTCTTGCAAGCGCTTTACAGTCTTGCACTAGTCTACATTGTCTTTTTTATTCCGAATCATAGTAAGCCATCTACAAACACTAGCCATTTCACACTTCATTCTTGAACGAATTTCTTATCCCACAAATTTGTATTTACATTTGCTGCCCTCTTCATTGACTTCTTGAATCATTTCATGTTTAAAATATGGAAAAAAAAAGTTAAGCAAAAGTGGTAAAAGGAGTTGCGCTGGTAAAAGCATAAAACAAAGTGATCAGATGCTTCAGTTATGTTGAAAAAATCATGTATGATAGTTTGGTGTATAATTTGGGAATATTGGCGGAAGAGGAAAAGAAGATCTAGAGTTCTTGCAAGACTGAGTTGTATGGCACAGTGTGATTAAGGGTGTTTGACGTTCACTGATGAGCTTTCTGTGTAGGTGTATGAAATGGTTGGTGTAGTGAAATTATCTGCGCTATGGATTCTACACCACTAAACTGCTAAAGTAAAACTGTGGCAGTGAATCGTAGGTTTACTTTTATCTGGCGGCCCTATCTATTTTGGAAAAATGCTTTTATGTTAGAAAGAAATGGGACAAAAGACCTATTACAATCCATCGTCACCTTAAATTAGAAAAGTGCAAAAGAAGAAAAAGCTGGTGCATAGGTGGCACACCTTGTAATTATTATTATTCATATTCTTAACCGTTTGTCTAAGCGTCTGACTTCATGCCCAAGAAGCCACTCGCCAACAGTTCCAAAAATACCATATCATACGTCTTGACAGGCATCCACTCATATAAATGCAGCAATAACAGGTAGTTTGGTGAGATTTATAAGTGAAACATTTTTCTAAGAACTGAGAGAATTATTTTCGCTTCCAACCACTATTGCAAGAAGTCTCGACATTCAAGTCTGCTTGCAGGTAAGAATATTCGCCGGGGTGATTCTGGCGCTAACCTGATTCGCCGACTGGCTCATTTGGGTCACTACTTATTCACGCCTTTTGTAACACAACTACCCTATAATATAGCCACTGTCTTATGTATGCTCGTCAGATCAACAGTCGACCATCTTAATCTGCTGGAATAACAACTTTTGTCATTCTCTTTGCCCTGAGGATGACTTACTGCCAGTACCAAAATGGAAACTTGTTGGACCCATTGAGTACCCTGCTAGTATTGATCTAATGCCTCCTGCCCCTTTATATTCTCTGGTGAATCTCATAAAGATAATAATAATAGAATAGATAATAGAGAATACGTTAATATTAAAGTGATTGCCAGTCAACTGATGTCACTTTCTTGCAGTGATATTTGCTTTAAGGAAGGACATTTACAAACAGCATCAATGACAACAGTTATAATAATAATGATAGTAACAATAATGATAATAAAGTGTTTCACTTTTCATTATGAAGATTTTCCCAATTTCCAATTCAGCCTAAAGTTAAATAAACTATCATTGGTTTAAAATGTTATGCAGAAAGGTTTCATTTTTGGACTGACATGAGCGAACAGGATGAATATGAATGAGGAGAATATGTGCAGCCGAGCGGTTGACAAATTAAATATGACTGCCCATTGTTACGACCGAATTGCATTACTGCACATCGGCCACCGAGGGGGACGGCATGGGGGCTCATCGCATGGCCTCGGGTAGGGGCCGCTGGCAATGGAATTTTTATTTGAGATTTCACATAACTCTCTCTCTCTCTCTCTCTCTCTCTCTCTCTCTCTCTCTCTACGTAATTTACATTCATATCACCGACGATTGTACCATTCTTGTATTCTAGTATTCGTATAGTTTTTTGTGTTTGTTTTTCTTTCCCTGTCTTTGTCTGGCACGTGCCATGCAAATACTTATGCATTTCGACATCTGATCTCTCTCTCTCTCTCTCTCTCTCTCTCTCTCCATTCGAAAAAAGCTTGATAATCCATCTAATATTTACAATTATGGCTGTATAATACACCCAGTGAATGCAATAATAACCAATATTAGTCTCTCATTATGGATGAAAAACAGTTACTATATCCACATGCGCTTTTAAAAGGACGATATGAAGCGAATGGTAAGCAATTTTACAGCGCATTTATGTATCAATTCCCCGTATTTGCTGCACCAACGTAAACAAAGAGATTAGGGAGAGAGAGAGGGGGGGAGGGGGAGAGAGAGAGAGAGAGAGACGGTTGTTAAGACAAACGATGAAAAACGAAATTACTATAACTCCTAAATCCCAAAGGGGATTAAAGACAAACATAAACTCTCGGCCAACCAAATTCAATCCCAAGCTTAATCCTACCTTTAATAACTTCTTTCTGAGTTATATCGTAGACGCAAACGTTCAGATTTAGCTATGTTCTCCTCAGCTTCCTAATTGGGGTTTCATATTGGTGTGACAGGGTTTCTTGTTGCTTGTTGGAGGATCACTTGTTTATTTATTTACCTAACATTTTTCAGACAATGCGGTCATACACATACCACACATAACATGTATATATATTCTCGTGAAATTTTCTTGTAAAATGTATAAAGTACAATTTTTCCAGAAATTGTCGTATGAATTTTCTATTCACAAGAGATATCATGTAGTGTAAATGAAATCTTTGTAATGTCAGATCTCACAAGAATTAGTCTTTTAGATAATGCAATAGCAGGAGAGCGATTACGTCATGTGTTTTTTTTTTTTTTTTGTACTTTGTTACCATGTGGCTGCTTGGTCATGGGATCACTTTTGTTTTGATTCAAGTGGTAAGTCACGTCAACAGACGAGATTAAGTTAGGCGCAGAGTCATGTAAGCCAACGTTTTGTTCCATACGAGACGGAAGGAATGATTGTGCAGTGTTGCATAATGTTATGTCATCCCACAGAGAGATTAAGATGGTGGGTTTCTTGTTCTAAGGTAAGTATTACAGAATACCTCATGAAAGTTATGTCATTTCAACTCTGACCACATATCGTCCTCATTTGGCTTCTTGTGCAGAAACTTTTTTGCATTAAAGATGACGTCACCTAGCTTCGATAGAATGTTCTATGGGGTCTTGCTTATGACTAGAGACAGAATTCGTTGTCACTGAGTGGCCGAGAACCATGTGGCATAGATTTAAAAACAGAAGCCCTCTTTCTCTCTCTGAATTGAAGTTTGTAACATAAAGTAAATTTACTGTGGTCATTGATATTAATCTTAGCTTTTGAGATCTGATAACCATAGTACTTAGTGTTTACTCCAGCAATGGCACCTTGACAGGAATTGTGAAAGAGTATGTAACGAACTGCAGTTTCTCAGGTATTGTAACTTATGAGTTTAACCATGGTTAAAGCTTATTTTGAAATGAAGATGTGTTATTCAAAGTGAGTAGGAATTTAGTGAGTGCTGTTTAAATTGATTTGTGTTTATTAGACTGTTTAGTTAAATAAGATTTTGGGTTTTTACATCCTATTTTATTTTCAAATTATTTACTTAGTTTTCTTTCACAACTTAGTGTTTCCTAATGGTTTAACTTTTGCTTACTTAATTTTTTCTCATAACATTTTGGTGATTTAATTTTATTTCATAATTAGGTTTAAGAGTTAACTAAGTTTGTGTTTCCAAGTAATAGTAATTTTTCTTCAAAGTAAGATTGTGAATTTTGATTTATTAATTTTGAATTAAAAATAAACTTTTGTATTTCATGTTTTTACAATAGTGCTTCATTTATTGACTACCAGTGGTAGGAATTAACATTGTAAATAAAACCGAGAGATAGATAGTTTTGCTCTTTCAGTTTTTGTTGAAGTGACTCGACTTGGGTAAAATTGCAGTGATGGAGTGATGTCCTTTGACTTTAGTATATTTCTTGTTTAAATTTTGATACCTCACATGGTTAATAAGCTTTTTAAGCGATCACTGTTGCCTTTAGAGTATTCAGTTGTATTTTTTTATGAGAGTTCAGGTATCTGGCTGTAAGTGAGGTAAGTTTTCAATTCTGTGATTGGTAGTGTAATAACCAGGTACTTGGAACACTTCATTTCAAGAAGAATTGAACCCCAGACCTGGGAGCAAAAGAAAAAAAAAAAACTTTGGTTTATGATTTTTACTGGTGGTGTTAAGGATTTTTTTATAGGAGAGTGGCCACAGTTGTTTTTGCATTTTATTGTGAATTGTTTAGTTGAGTAACATAGAGAAGATGGTTCTGTTCAATGTTCAGGAATTTTTAGCAGCTCCTAAAATTTATCTGAATCCAAACTGACTAAGGCACAATGGTTTGCCTTAGCGTTAGTCTGTGGTGGTGACGTGTCTAGTAATATGATTAAGGCACAAGTGAAAAGAATTGCAATACATGCATTGATGGGCTCTGGTAGAGTAGATGAAGAATTAGGTGGAAAGAAAAGAAAACTTGATTAAGCCTAGAATGCAGGCAGAAAGAGATAGAAGACAAGTAGATAAAGAAAGAGAGGACAGAGAGAAATGAGAAAAAAATAAAGAGAACAAAAGCACCAGAAGAAGAAAGAGAAAGAGCAAGACATGACTGGCAGATAGAATTATCAAAACCTCGATCCACATTACCTGTGACTCCGTCTAACCCTACCCAAGGTAATCAAGAGCCTGTATTTGATGTGATAAGAGTGCAGAAGTTAATTCCAAAGTTTATAGAAGAAACTCCAGATGAGTCTTTTGATCACTTTGAAAAAGTGGCTTCAGGTATGGGATGACCAGAAGATAAATGGTCAGTCTTATTATAGAGCGTTCTCTTAGGAAAAGAAAGAAGTGCCTATTTAGCCTTAGCTGATCAGTGCAAAGATTACAAGGTACTCAAACGTAATGTACTACAAGTTTACCAGATGACCCATGAGTATTACAATGAAAGATTCAGATCTTTAAGAAAGGACGAGAAGATGACTTTCTTGGATTAGTCTACAAGGTGAAGAGATGTTTCAAACAATGGTTGGGGGCTGCTAAAGTTAAATCTATGGACAAACTTGAGGAGTAGGTAGTTTTAGAACAATTTCATAGAGGAATTCCTGAACACATGAGAGAGAGAGAGAGAGAGAGAGAGAGAGAGAGAGAGATTAAGAAACTTGACAAATTGCTACGTTGAGTGAAGATTATAACATTATAATTAGCAAGCACAACTATAATGTCAAGTACCAGAACCAACAATGCACAGGTATTAGGCCCCTTCCAAATTATAGGAACAAATTTAGTGGGAATCCTTCAAGTGGTAATAACAATGCAACGCAAAGGAATACCCCTCAGCAGTCAAATGCTAAATCTCAAGACAGATACAGAAAACTCAAGTTGTCTGTTTTAAATGTGGGAGAGCAGGACACTGTAGTCAGGAGTGTTATCAGACACAGCAACAGGCCAAACCAGTTGGTCACGTGGTCAAAGGTGACTAGGTGAAACAAACTATGAGGAGCAGTGTGGGGAAGATTTAGACTGTTGGAAGACTGAGACTTAACAAGCTGAGTGTTTAGCAACCAGCGGAAATGTAACTTTTCAAGCAGTGGGTGGCAGAGCAGCTTGGAGGCTTTTAAGCCATATATCTAAGAAGGTAAGCTGGCAACTCAAGGAGGAAGTGTGTAGGTACCAGTCAAGGTATTATATGATACTGGGAGTAACCATAGTTCGTGGTGCTCACCCACAGTTAGAGAAGAAACTCATAGGAGATTCTGTTGTTTTGAAGGATATGGGAAGAGAAGAGGTAACTCCTATTTGCCGTTTGCATCTATCGTGTGAATTGGTGACAGGGAATGTTGATTTTGCTGTAAAGGACTCACTAGCTATTGAAGGTGTGCATGTTCTGCTGGGTAATGAAGTTGGTGGTGTACCATTTGTTCCTCGTCCTATAGTGATAGACAAACCATCGAGGATTAGTCATACAGTAGATTTAGAGAAGAATAACTCCCACCTGTTTCCAAGTTGTTTTACTACCAGGAGTATGAAGAGAACTACACCTGCAAATGAAGAAACTGGCGATTTACACACACAAGAAGGATCAATTCTATTCCCCCTGACCATTATAATTCAATTTTAAGGTTTTAAGTTAACTAAACTAGTAGCCTTTAGAGTTCCCAACAAGATTATCAATCTTTTAAACCTTATAAGCTAAGGTATAGTCACATTTTCAGGATTGCAACCTGACGTCTTAAATTTAAACTACATTGCCTAGATAGAGAGAGTAATCCCATGCATAGATTTACAATCTATTACCTTTTATCGGCCGCCTACCCACGCAACGGTGGCTTTTCTCAACAAACATAAAGCCATTGGAACCCTATATTTCATCTTCGGAGCATGAGCAGGAATAGTAGGCACATCACTAAGACTCTTAATTCGGGCTGAATTAGGACAACCAGGTAGATTAATTGGAAATTATCAAATCTACAATGTAATTGTCACTGCCCACGCATTTGTAATGATTTTCTTCATAGTTATACCAATCACAATTGGTGGCTTTGGCAACTGACTAGTACCACTAATACTAGGAGCGCCAGACATGGCATTCCCAAGAATAAATAACATAAGATTCTGACTCCTGCCCCCTCTCTGACGCTACTTCTCTCTAGGGGAATAGTAGAAAGAGGCGTTGGTACCGGATGAACTGTCTACAGAGGCCTCAGTAGACCTAGGTAATTTTTCCCTTCTCTTAGCTGGGGTTTCCTCAATCTTAGGGGCTTTCAATTTCATCAGTAATAACAAAGAAGAGATTTCCCAAGAGGAAGAAGAAGAAACTCTGGTTCTTGAAGAGACTCAGAGTAGTCAGAGTGTTCCTGAAGAGAGTAGTCTAGCTACAGTACCTGAGTTAGCAGATATTGATAGGTCACCCCTTGAAGATGGTCAAGTGGCTCAAGAGAAGCTAATAGAATTGCAGAAGAAGGATACAATGTTATCTGATTTGTTTTTCAGAGTTGTTTATCAAGAAGAGATGCAGCAAATTCCTACCTGTTATATCTAAAGGAAGGTTTGCTAATGAGGAAGCACAGACCTGCAGATATACCAGGAAATGCTAAATGGAGCTAATGTCATCAAATTCTGATTCATATCCACTGAGGAACCAAGTGGTAGCAGTACCACACGAGTCTGGACATATGGGAACCAGGAAGACTGTTGAGAAGGTTATGAAGTGTTCTTTCTGGTCTGGACTTCACAAAGATGTAAGCAGGTTCTGTCAAGAGTGCCACACCTGCCAGGTAGCTGGAAAACCGAATGAAATCATTCAGAAAGCCCCCCTATAACCTATAGAAGTTAAAGGAGAACCCTATAGGAAGATAATTATAGACGTGGTAGGACCGCTTCTGAAAACGAAGAAACGAAATGAACACTTGCTAACCTTAATTTGTCCTGTGACACTTTATCCTGAGACAATTCCTGTTAGAAGAATAAGTGTTAAGGTAATTATTGGGAAGTTGGTGGAGTTTTCTCGATGTTTGGAATACCTGAAATTGTGCAAAGTGATATAGGAACGAACTTTGCTTCTAAATTGTTCCTGGATATGATGAACTTGTTAGGGGTGAAACAACAGTTATCAACTGCTTATCATCCAGAAAGTCAAGGAGCCTTAGAAAGGTTCCACCAGACATTGAAAAGTTTGTTAACCAAGTATTGTCATGAGTCACGAAGAGAATGGGTTGCTGGTTTACCCTTAATGTTGTTTGAAGTTAGGAATGCTTAACAAAATAGTGTGGGATGTTCATCAAATGAGATGATTTTTGGTCGAGAAGTAAAAGGTCAGTTGAAGATTCTTGCAGAGAACTGGGAAGAAAATAGAGAGGAATTCAAGGAGAATATGTGAAGAACTTGAGGAAAAGGCTGCGAGAAATTAGAAAATTATCTTTATAAAATCTGAAAATAAGTCAAGAGAAAATGAGAAGATATGATGCTAAGAATAAACCAATAAATTCCGAAGTCCTTACAAGATAATAGAGAAGTTAAGTGATCGAACGTATGTGACTGAAACACCAGGAAGAAGGAAACAATAGGGGAAGATGTTTATAAGTCTTTTGAAACCTTACTTCTCAGAGACTAAAACTGAAACAGTTTCAGTAACAAAAACAACATCCACTGAGGACGATGATGGCTACGAATGGGGAACTGAAAACAAGATGAACAGTTCTTCCATATTGCAAAATTTGTAGGATAAATGAAAACATCTGAGTGTTGAGCAATGTGGTGAACTAAGTGAAGTGATTCAAATTTCCCAGAAATTCTGCAGATGTACCTAAGCGTACCAATCTGACAAAGCATGAGATAATGATAAGAAAAGATGTAAAACCTCTTAAACAGAGACCATATCACCTATCACCTTTTCATCGAGATGTTCTGAAGAAAGAAGTTGAGTATTTGATACAACATGGATTAGCAGAACCCAGTTCAAGTCATTACAGTTCTCCATGTGTTTTGGTGAACAAACCAGAGAGCTCATTTAGGACGTGTACTGAATATAGGAAACTGAATTCCATCGGCATGGCTAACAATTATCCCTTGCCTTTTACTGATCAGTTACTTGATAATATTGGGCAATCCGTGTTTGTTTCCAAGATATACTTGTTGAAAGGGTATTATCAAATTCCCTTAGATGAAAATGCAAAATTGGTGTCAGCTTTCATTACTCATTTTGGATTGTATCAATACACTGTTTTGCCTGTTGGCCTGTTGCATGCACCTGCAACATTCCAGCGAGTGATGGATCAGCTGCTAGGATCCATAGAAGGAATGGGTGTATACCTTGATGACATAGTGGTTTATTCTAAAACATGGGAAGAGCATCAGAAAATTTTAAGAAAAATGTTTAAGAAACTAAGGGAAGCAGGACTAACAATCAACATAAAAAAGAGTGAGTTTGGAATGGCAACTGTTCAATATTTAGGATTGGAAGTTTGAAAAGGCCTTCTCGCTTCTGTATCTGCTAATGTAGAAAGTATCCGTAAGGCTATACCAGGAAACAACAACAAAGATTTTTGGGCATGGCTGGATTTTATCGCCAATTCTGTTCAAATTTCTCAGCTGTAGTAGCTCCATAGTCCAAAACAAAGTTTGTTTGGACCCCAGAATGTAAAGAATCATTTGAGAAGGTTAAAGCCACTTTAACATCAAGACCAGTACTTCAAGCTTCAGACTTCAATAAAAAGTTTGTGATTCAAGTTGATGCATCTGATTGTGGAATTGGAGTAGTTGTACTTCAAGAAGAGTATTGTGCTATTTTACATTCTATTTGTATCATGTCGTTGAAATTGAAAAAGCATCAGAAAGTGTATTCAACAATAGGAAAAGAAACATTAGCATTAATAACAGCATTGAAAAAGTTTGAAGCGGACGTGAACAGGCCTAAGAATGAAGAAATGTTGGTGTTAACTGCTCAAAATCCATTCACATTCATCAACATGAAAAATCATAATCAAAGACTAACCAGGTGGTCTTTGTGCCTGCAACCTTGCCGTTTTTAAAGTGAGACATTTCAGGAAAGGACAGTGTAGTGGCAAATTATTTATCTTGTTGTGAATTGTTGGATTCAAACCAGGGTTAAACAATATTCTGGGGAGAGATATCTCATGATATTCTCTTGTAAAATGTATAAAGTAAAATTTTTCCAGAATGTTATGACTTGCTTTGTACTTATATGATTTTTCTATATACAAGGGATTTTGCATGGTGTAAATGAAATCTTTGTAATGTTAGATCTCACAAGAATTAATCTTTTAAATAACATAATAGTGGGAGAGAGATTACATCATGTGATTTTTTTTTACTTTGTTGCTATGTGGCTGTTTGATCATGGCATTGCATTTGTTTTGATTCAAGCGGTAAGTCACGTCGACAGACGAGATTAAGACAGACTGCCAGTCACATAAACCAACATTTTCTTCCATATCAGAAGGGAAGACTGATTGTGTAGTCCTGCATAACGTTATGTTGTCTCACAGAGATAGGAAGAGGATGATGGCCTTCTTGTTCTAATGAAAGTATTGTACAAAGCCATATGGAAGTTATGTCATTTACACTCTGATCACATATCATCCGCATTTGGTTTCTTGTACAGAAACGTTTTTGTATTGAAGATGACGTCACTCATCTTTGATAGAAAGTTCTATGGGGTCTTGCTTTTGACTGGAGACAGAAATCATTGTCAATAAGAGGCCAAGAACTGTGTGGTGTAGATTTAAAAAGAGTTCTCTCTCTCTCTAGTTCTCTCTCTCTCTCTCTCTCTCTCTCTCTCTCTCTTGCTCTTAATTTGAAGTTTTTAACAAAACATAAATCTATTGTGGTCATTGATATTAATCTTAGCTTTTGAGATCTGATAACCGTAGTAATCAGTAACTGCACCTTGACAGGAATTGTGAAAGAATGTGTAACAAACTGCAGTTTCTCAGGTATTGTATCTTATGAGTTTAACCATGGTTAAAGCTTATTTTGAAATGAAGACGTGTTATTCAAAGTGAGTAGGAATTTAGTGAGTGCTGTTTAAATTGATTTGTGTTTATTAGACTGTTCAATTGAAATAAGATTTTGGGTTGTGCATTCTTTTTTATTTTCAAATTATTTACTTGGTTTTCTTTCACATCTTTGTGTTTCTTAATGTTTAACTTTTGCTTACCGAATGTTTTTACACATAACATTTCGGTGATTTGATTTTGTTTCATAATTTGATTTAAGAGTTAACTAAGTTTGTGTTTCCAAGTAATATTATTTTTCTTCAAAGTAAGATTGTGAATTTTGATTTATTAATTATGAATTAAAAATGAACTTAGGTATCTCAAGTTTTTACAATAGTCTTTTGTTTATTGACCACCAGTGGTAGGAATTTAACATTGTAAATAAAACCAAGAAATAGACAGTTTTGTTTCTTCAGTTTTTGTTGAAGTGACTTGAATTGGGTAAAGTTGCAGTAATTTTACGTTGGTATATTTCTTGATTAAATTTTGATACCTCACATGGTTGATAAACTTTTTAAGGAATCACTGCTTCCTTTAGAGTATTAAGTCTTATTATTTTTTTCTTATGAGAGTTCAGGTATCTGGCTGTAAATGAGGTAAGTTTTGAATTCTATGATTGGTAGTGTAATAGCAAGGGACTTGGAACACTCATTGGCAATATATATATATATATATATATATATATAATATATATATATATATATATATATATATATATATATATATATATATATATATATATATATATATATATATATATATATATATATATATGTGTGTGTGTGTGTGTGTGTGTGTGTGTGTGTGTGTTTGTGTTATAATTGATCAGTTCTATGTCACCAGGGTGATTCAGACCACTGCCTGTTTTAATAACGATGCATAGTGACCTTTGACCGCAAGAGAGGATAGAGTAGATATCGAATCCTCTGAATATGTGTCTGTTGAATTCAGGTTTTTATTTTTCTGAAAAGAAAACTATTTAGCTAGCTTTGTCTGTCCGTCCCCACTTTTTTCTGTCCACACTTTTTCTGTCCTTAGTGTTTTCTGTCCACCCTCAGATCTTAAAACTACTAAGGCTAGCCATAATTGTGCTTCTGCCAACGATATAGGGTAGGCCACCACCGGCCCTTGGTTAAAGTTTCATGGGCCATTGCTCATACAGCATATGCCGAAGCTACTAAAAGATAGAACTATTTTCCGTCGCGTTTATTATACGATGCACAGAAGCGCCATTTTTTCTTGTTTATTTAGAATCCACAGGAACCCATTCCGACTATGATAGACGATTGTTAAGTCTGTAACATTGGCTAATCATGAATTTTTGTCACACACACTGTGACTTATTTTGTATTCACAAATATTAAGCCACGAATATCAATTAGTATCCAGTTCACTATACGTGGGGAATAACTTACACCCAAGGGGGAATTATAACTGCTAGATGCTTTAGTTTCACTGGTGGCCAAACATTGGTCAATTATAATGTGTGTATGTGCGTGTGTGTGTGTATTTAGTGTTTCCAGTATAAGAGGTTAACTTATAATATGATGTAGATGCCTTGCATTTGTTTGCATGTTCCCTAATGTTTTGAAACTTCTCATTTAAGTTACAGCCTGTCCTGTGGCACAAGTATAAATCACTGATGGCACTCCATTACTTAGATACTGGAATCACCAGTATATTTCTTGTTATAATTCATCAATTCTACGTCACCAGGGTGATTCGAACCACTGCCCGTTTTAGGAACGATGTACAGTGACCAATCATCAAACTTATCAAATTGCAACCCTCTAGCCCTAGTAGTTTTTATTCTATTAAGTTAAAGTTAGCCTTAATTGTGCTTCTGCCAAGGATATAGGAAAGGTCACCACCGGCACTTGGTTGAAGTTTCATGGGCCGTTGCTCATACAGCATTATACCGAGACCATCGAAAGATAGATCTATTTTCCGTGGCGTTTATTATACGATGTACAGCGGCGCTTTTTTTTTTTTCTTGTTTATTTAGAATCCACAGCAACCCATTCCGACCATGACAGATGATTGTTAAGTCTGTAACATTGGCTAATCATGAATTTTTGTCATATACACTGTGAGTTATTTTATATTCACAAATATTAAGCCACGAATATCGATTAGTATCTAGTTCACTATGCGTGGGGAATAACTTACACCCAAGGGGAATTACAACTGCTAGATGCTTTAGTTTCACTGAAGGCCAAACATTGATCAATTATAATGTGTGTGTGTGTGTGTGTGTGAGTAGAACTAGTTGTTTTATATTTAGTGTTTCCAGTATAAGAAGGGAACTTATAATAGGAAGTAGATGCCTTGCTGTTGTTTGCACGTTCCCCAATATTTTGAAACTTCTTATTTAAGTTACAGCCTGTCCTGTGGTAAAAGTATAAATCACTGATGACACTTCATTACTTATATACTGGAATCACTAGCGATAAAAAAAACTAGTTCCATCATTGACCAACCAGCCTGTGATTACTTCTGCTACCAGAAAAGAAAAAGTTGGCGCCATGCCGCTGGGGAATGGTGACCTCTCCACGAGGCCTGGCTGAATGCCCAAGTGTTCGCTATAGAAAACGAGCCGGAGATTGACCTCTGCACCACTTACCTGGATGCCAAGGCGTAATTCCCTAAGTTACAAATAGACCGTGCAACAGCAGTCAGAGAGAGAAGCGCTCAGAACGCCACCAAGGACAGATGTCCTTCATTCACCTGTTCGACCCCGAGGTTCAGACCAGCATAATTTTGTCATGGCATTTTTAATTCCCTCCTCCAGCGTCGGCGCCCCTTTTGGACGAGGACATCGTCATCTTGACGAAGGTAATGTACCGAAATAAGGTTTCTTAGTCAGTCATGATCCTGTTATTTCTCTGTCTGATTTATTTCCTATTTTTCCATTGCGCAATCACCTTCAGTGATTTGTATTGGATCATCAAATGTTAAAGTAGTTATGCATTTAGTGTTAAACTGAGTTATTTGGCACCATATGTGCATTCCCTAGTTCTCCTTTGAGCGTCTTATTATTCTTGCAAGTAACAGTCTTGCATATCTTGTAGATCGGCCCTGGCTGTGGAATCACTCTTGGCTCTATCCCATGTGCAGTGGCCTTATGCCACCCCTTAATCTACCCCTCTGCGATGTTCCCGGTATGAAGACATCTTCGGCGTAGAATGTTTTTTCTGTGTAGGAGTCATACATTTAGCAGGCCCTTATTATTACCTGCCCAGTAATTCGCCATTCTTCTGATTTGCATTTATTATGTAAATATGATTAATTAAGATAACCCTTGAGTTTTACGTAATCTTCCCTCAAATGATGAAGACCCTAAGCCACTGTATTTCCTTTGGTTTATTAGTCTACATAGTTGCTCTAATCAGTCTATTTAGTCAGATTTCTTGGTAAAATACAGTAGATTTCTTGACAGTGTAAAGAATTCCCTGCGATTATCCGTTGCCACCCAGAATCCAGTAAGCATCAAAGGCAAATACGTAGAAATATATATGTGTATATATATATATATATATATATATATATATATATATATATATATATATATATATATATATATATATATATATATATATATATATATATATATATATATATATATATATATATATATATATATATATAAACATTAAGCTACAAATGTTATTTAATATCAATTCGCTCTACCTCGGAAATAATATGTATATATATATATATATATATATATATATATATATATATATATATATATATATATATATATATATATATATATATATATATACTGTATATATGTATGTATGTATGTATACACACATTATATATATATATATATATATATATATATATATATATATATATATATATATATATATATATATATACATACTGTAGATATGCTCTACAGTATATATAGAATCATGATCACTCTGAATGCCGAGTGACGGAGAGTCCTCTGAAATTCCGTCGCTCATGTTTTTCTCCTTTTTACCATCCACAAATCTCCACCAGTCTACAGCTTCCCACCTTATAGTTCTCATCCAAGTAATTCTGCCTCTTGTAACTTCTGATGCCCACAAGGGCCATGCTGATGCTGTCATGTACTACATCTGCAAGGGATTTGCGAAGGAAATGTCCAAGTCATCTCCATCTACTTTTCATCATGGTCTCACCTGCACATGGAACTATGATATCTTTCTTCGTGGCATCATTTCTAACGTTATCTTGTCATCTCACTCCAAACATTCTCCCAAAGCTTTACTAAAAAATCTATGAAATATTTCATTCATTAGTTATATTCATTCATGTAGCAATACAGATCATAGAAGACTTTTGTACAATCGTACTTTCCTACTCAATTTCAGTCTATTCAATTTCTGATTCTTATTCACTTGCCCAAATGTTTGATATTATTTCTCCTAATTATTCGTTAGATTCAACCTTTCTTTTATCAAATCTAATGTTATTTCATCCGTTTGTGCAAATTCTGTTTTCATTACTGTTTTCCTTAAATATGTTGAGTCATTTCTCTCTAGATATACGATGCATTCTATTAAACAAGCTATGTAAATATCATGGCGTTTTCCTGATTAAGACATCATCTCCATATGCCAGATCTGTTAAGTTTTTATCATAATTTTAATATTAACCATATCAACATCCGTTTCATTATCAGTATATGGTCGAAATGCTCCTTTTTCTGTTAGGTGTTCTAATTCAGAAACTTATGTCAATAAGAAATACTAAAATTTAATGTTCAGATGAATTCTCAAAATTATTTTGTAAAATAGAACGCTGTTTAATTATTTCCTGCCTTTTTAATTTGCTTGCAAAACATGCAGCATAAAACAAATGCGTAAAAAGTAGCGTGTATTTTGTTGGGTTCTTTATGACTTTTGTTTCATTACCTTTTCAATGAGAATCCACTTAACATTCACCGGAGAGAGTGATTGAAGCCGGGAGATGGGGAAATGATACGGAATCATGAATTCACAAAAAAAATAATAATAACAATAATAATAATAATTCAAATAACTTCGGAAGAAAAATTGCCTTTGGTGTTTTAGATTGCCTGCATAAAAAAAGAATAATTCTAAAGAAAATAAAGATGGAAAAAGTGTTTGATATTTCCACTGAGATTTTACAGTCCATTTATGGCTCTTCTCCAAACACAGTGAAAAAAAAAGGGATTTTTATTTTATGAAAGAAGAAGTAGAGAAAATGATAGTGAGTAAAAGTCTTTAATTTATTCAAGGACTCGTTATAGTTTTTGCGTCATCTCTCCAAATAGTGAGAAACTTCTAAAGAACCATCTAATGGAGTGTCCGCAGGAACCACTCGGCAATTCTTTTTTATTTCCGATTCAAAAGTCGGTATATTCTGATTTTGAAGATCATTTGCTGGGATGAAATCAAATCAATAACTGGTCTAAAAGCGATGAATACCATAGCTGAAGACAAAATTGGTAGGATAAAACAGTACAAAGAGTATTTAGGTGTAGTAAGAACATAGCTCTTCCTTAGGCGAGTCGGTAGAGTTGCGGCCTTCCACTCGTTAGGCCCGAGTTCGACTCCCCGGCCGGCTAATGAAGAGTTACAGGAATTTATTTCTGGTGATAGAAATTCATTTCTCGCTATAATGTGGTTCGTATTCCACAATAAGTTGTAGGTCCCGTTGCTAAGTAACCAATTGGTTCTTAGCCGCGTTAAATAAGTCTAATCCTTCGGGCCAGCCCTAGGAGAGCTGTTAATCAGCTCAGTGGTCTGGTAAAACTAAGGTATACTTTTTTTGTAGTAAGAACAGTTAATGAGCAAATGGAACTTTGAATTAAAAATGTAAAGGAAAAGTTGCTCTTTGATAAGAGTACCAGGATGCACTGATGACCGGAACCATTTTAATAAATTACTATATGCAGATGGTACTGACGAAATTTTAAATGAAGAGGAGATATGGAGGAAGTTGAATGATGAGAGAGAAACAGCATTTAGTATAAGTGTAAGAATTCTTGTAGATGCGAGAGGGAAAATTACCAAGTTGAAGAACAGAAAGATAGAAAGAGTTGATAGCATTAAAAATGAGAGGTTTCTCTAATGTATGAATAATATGACTGAATGGCTAACCAACGTGTGAAAGTCGTGTCTGGACAAGCAAAAGTTCTAAAAAGAAGGTTAAGATGAAAGATAGGCAATGAACTTAGGGTGCGTAGATTATCATTTGCAGCGAAAAGGCTTTGTGTGAGAGGCTTAGTGTAAATGGAAAAGTACTGTAGTATTTGATGTATATGGACCAAGGGTGAGCTTATGGCAGAATTGAAAATCAGTGTAGATGATGAGGGCGGATGAACAGTAGTAATAAACAATTTGCTGGGAGCAATCAAAGTTTGATCACGAAAGTGGCGTTTGTTGCTTAAAAAGGCAGACAGAAAGGTGCCATTTTATTGTACTTTCACATCTTAGACAAGAATGTGATATATTACTATGGTCTTTTTATACTTTTCCGAGGGAAGTAACGAGAAAAATCAGGAAAATAGCAGGGATTATGGAAGCAAGTGTTTTGGCTAATATAAAATGTCGTGAATGAACTGTAGCATTGCTGCATTTTACATATTATGCAGTGTTATTTGGTCATGGTGGAGAGAATTTGATGCGTGTATTGTGCCTGAGCCCGCAAAGAGCGGAGGCAAGTATCGCGTGGGGCGGTAGTTTTCAAGGAACTCAACCCATTTCAGTCGGAGGGTTTTCACTGACATCCATAATGTTTTTTTTTTCTTTCTTTTGCCAACAAGTTGCCTTTTTGTTGGTTTGGGTCCCACATTTTAGCTAAAATTCCTAGTCTATTGATATTAGTTTGATCTGCCTTGAAAGTTAGCCACCGTAAGTATTTGAATATGGGCATGTCGAGCCTCAGCCCCGGGAAAAATAATTTTATATTTAACATTCTTACACATCTCAGCTTATAAGGGATTTATTATATATAAGATTTTGGTTTACCTTTATTTGAATATTAGTTCTTTAAAGCCAATCATGTTTTCTTCATTTATTCTTAACATTGGTTTTCAAAAGCAAATATATATATTTGCTCTAGTAGTAAGTCATTCTGTATAACATAACCGGAAATCATCTCAAACTAATGAGATGATTTCTGATTATGTTATAGTTTGATTAATTATAAATCAACATGATAAGCGTTCACAGGAAAGCATTCAATAATGGTTGGTGAGTAATAAGTCAGCGTCCATGGCAAATTCTCTTAACTACATATTTTTAGCTATATTTCCAAGTGTTTTACGAAATGAGGTGTGGTGTGAATCTGTAGGCAGAGGCTACCAAAACACAATAATTTTTGGTATACACCTACAATCCCTCTGTAATTTGAATATATAATTGGCCTTAATTTTACTTATATTTGTTTGTCCTTAAAAAAATTCTGAATGCAAATCTCAAACAACGAAGATGGAAAGAGATGCAATACCATCAAGGTTTCTGCAGATACGTGGAGGTTTATATGTGTTACTTATTGTATGGCATTATCTCGATAAATAGGCTGGAATTCCATAATACTTTGCAAATTTCTAGGGTTCAGTGTTGGAGGCAATAGCCGTTGCTTACCACGCTCCCACCCAAAAAATTAAAATCAAAGGTTCTTTATTTGAACCTCTCTTTAAATGTATGCTATCAGCAACAATATTGAATTCTGTTTTTATTAAATTTAACATTAAATTTTATTATAAAATGTTTCACACAGTTGTTCTTGTTGTTAACCTGCTGCTGTTGTCATTCTCGTGCAAATGGAAAAAGTTAAGTATATCTTAGTTTAACCAGACCACTGAGTTGATTAACAGCTGTCCTGGGGCTGGCCCGAAGGATTAGGCTTATTTTTACGTGGCTAAGAACAAATTGGTTACCTAGCAACGGGACCTACAGCTCATTGTGGAATCCGAACCACATTATAGCGAGAAATGAATTTCTATCACCAGAAACAAATTCCTCTTGTTCTTCACTGGCCGGTCGGAGATTCGAACTCGCGACCAATAGAGTGGTAGCTGAGAACGGACCCGCTCACCCAGCGAGGAACAGAAGGCACCTGATTCTGCATATGAAACTGTTTCTTTCATTTCCCAATCTATTTTTCAGATTAATACTATTTACGGCGAGGTTTCGTGGCCTTGTATAAAAAAGATGACTCAGTACATTTTTGGTACATTGATCTAATTCCTTTTTAGTGATTTAAGTATGTTATATTTTTTCAGAAGCAGGCACAGACAGAAAGTCGATGATAATAAAATAAAAGTTTTTTTCTATTAAATGAAATTTCTGACTTACGCTTAAGATTAAATAACTAGAAAAAGACATACAAGCACTCACATTTACGATGCGGTCCAACGGTACCTGATAAATATGGAAATGCCATTTTTATCGGTATTGTACAGTACTCTATATTTCAAGTAGCTCTGTTTGTTATTTTATTTTTAGTTCTGGTAAGAACAGTCTTCCCATGGAAGCTGCTTATGAAATTTATTTGCTTCTAAACTTGTGCCTTATGAATGTTTGCTTGTTTGAATAACTACAATGAATATCAAACAAAAGCTCTCACTGATGTACTTCCTTCATATGAGTTGCTTTTATATCATTAGCAGTTAACAAAACAGTTCAATCTAGATGTAATTCACGAAAAAACGGAACCTGACAGATGTTAAGAAAGGGAAATACTGATTTTCACTCAGAGTGATGTCTCATAAACATCACTAACTGATATCTCCCATGACTAACTTTCTCTCATCTCCGAAGTCAGCGTCAGCTATGTGCCACCCCTCTTTCGGTTTAAAGCGTACTTTCTTAGAAGGGTCTCTCACATGTCACTAAAGATTACATTACGAATATTTTTCTCATAAGATGTGTATGAATATTACTTTAAATGTTTGATTATTATGCAAAATTAGAAATATAGAAATCTGGGTCCAAAGTAATTTCCAAATTTAAATTCACAGGAGGCAGAAAATTCTTAATGTGAACTGCGTTGGACACAAAATGGTTGCTGACCAGTGGGACTCTCTTTAGATCCAGAGGATTTATGTAGAAGCGTTCAGCTTAGTGAAATTTTTTAATCCTTGTTTTTCTGCCCAGTAACAATTATTTTTCGTTTTGGATTCTAACTTATGGTTGCATATGCCGCTATGCTGGAGTGCATATCCATTGTAGGTCTGGAGTAGTCCGGAAGATAGTTATGGATTAGTGACAGAAACAGATGTAGGCTTATGAAAAAATAGCACAAACTAATAATATTTGTTGTTTTCCCTTGAAAAAAAAAAATATCTTTGAAGACAAACAGAAGTGCTGGAAATTGTAGATTACTGCCTGAGTCAAAGAGGACAAATGTACTTTTAATATATAATAATATATATATATATATATATATATATATATATATATATATATATATATATATATATATATATATATATATATATATATATATATATATATATATATATATATATATATATATATATATATATATATATATATATATATATATATATATATATATATATATATATATATATATATATATATATATATATATATATATATATATATATATATATATATATATATATATATATATATATATATATATATATATATATATATATATATATATATATATATATATATATATATATATATATATATATATATATATATATATATATATATATATATATATATATATATATATATATATATATATATATATATATATATAGATAGATAGATAGATAGTGAAGGAGGAACCCATCTCATCAGGTAAATAGTGAACGAGGAAGAGTTATACCAGAAGGTCCATAGGTCAGCCGTTACGTCACTCCAGTTAACAATTTCTCTTTAATCTTCTTAATCGCTGGTTGGAGGAAGATTTTATCTATAATATCTGAGTCCCAGGAGCCTCTTGAAAGATTCATCATATTTCTTTGTTGAATCAAAGCTGATGCCACCATCTGGCTATTGAACAGACAATTGCTGCTATAAGTTATACGAGAAAAAATCCAGTTTATTCTGTGATTGTGATTATATACAGTATGTGGTTAAAATAGCTTAACTCTGTTGTATGTAACTAACTGAACGTTTATGCTGTATTAATCTCTGGGGGAGTGATTTGACTGTAAAACCGATATAAGATTGGTCACAATCGAGGCAAGATATTTTGTAAACTCCTTTCTCTTTGGGGACTGACTTTTGTTGGACGTTAATCAGGGATTTGGCTAAAAGTCAGTCCCCAAAGTCAAAGGATTTTACGAAATATCTTGCCTCGATTGTGACCAATCTTATATCAGTTTTACAGGTAAATCACTCCCTCAGAGATTAATACAGCGTAAACGTTCAGTCAGGAACAGACAACAGAGCTCAGCTATTTTTAACTACATAAATAATCATAATTAAAGAATAAACTGGAATTTGTCTTGCATAATTTATAGCCGCAATTATTGGTGGAATCAGTTTTGATTCAAAAAAAGAAGTACGATGAACCTTTCAAGAGATACCTGGGATTCAGATATTATAGATAAAATCTTCCTACTACCAGCGATTGAGAAGATTAAAGAGAAATTGTCAACTGGAGTGACGTAACGGCTAGCCTCTGGACCTTCTTGTATAAATATTTCTTTTCTCTAATTCTTCCTCACTCACTGTTTGCCTGATGAGAGAGACATTCGGTCTTTGAAATATAGTCTTTATATTCTACATTTTGGCGTTGTTATGGGCTTTTTATATTTGATGGAATTCTGTTTTAACAAAAAAATATTTCACAGTCATATTATATATATATATATATATATATATATATATATATATATATATATATATATATATATATATATATATATATATATATATATATATATATACTGTATATATATGTGTGTGTATATATATATATATATATATATATATATATATATATATATATATATATATATATATATATATATATATATATATATATATATATATATATATATATATATATATATATATATATATATATATATATATAGCCTGTATGCTGACCTTTTTTGTTATTGATTAATTAAGTTAATTGTTATCTTGGTACTGCGCCATTTGGGCAGTGTTCCTTTAGGTCTTTGTTCTCCTCCTCAGTGGCCTTTTGCTTATTTACATGTTATTAATAGTTTTGTTTTCTTTTCAAGTAGTGTGGTCCAAGCTCCGCCTCTTTGAGAGGTTTTGTTTATGGTCCCGTGATGTTGGGAGACAATTTTTTTTCTGGGTCATTTTGGAGAGGTTGTCACCATATTGTCTGCCTGTTGGAAGTCCTGCTGATATTCATTATCTACTGCCCCAACTACAAGCTGAGGATTAATATGTCTTGTGGGATTTTGCTCCACCAATATTGGGGTTGCAGGCTAGACTTCATCATCGCCTCTGGCTTTGTATCTGTCAGAGGCACCTCACTTTTAGCTGGTAAGGTGGAATTATTGGCATTGCCTCCAGTTAGCTGTGATCACATCATATGGACCCTGGTGTGGGCTCTTTTATCCTTGCATACACGGGTTCTTGCTCCAAACGTGGAGTTTGTTATATGTGACGTTGCAAGCCTTGATTTACCTCTTGAGGAGACCACGACGGTAAATATTTAAGCCCTTATTTGTATGGTTTACTTAGCCTGTATGTGTTAGATTATTTTTTTGTTTGACCTTCTCTTACTTTCTTTGCCCCCTTTGTAAGTACGGATGTGTTATTTTCTTCTTATAGTAGTGTAAGTGTTTGAGTATAGTTTTGTAAGGGTATTTGTTTTTATGGACATTTATGTATTAAGAGGTTCAGGTGCCATTTCTGTCTAATTTTTATGTATTAAATATTAAGTGGTTTTTCTCAGTATTTGTTTGTTTCTCTTGAATCTTCTTGCACACATTGTGGTAGTTGCATGATTCCACCCATTGTGGACTTCGTCACTGTTTAAAGTGAATATTGAAACCTTTATAAACACTATTGAGTGTGTGGTGGTGGTGAACGTGTAATAGGATATTTTGATGCTTAGTATTCGCTTGAGGGTGCAAGATTGATTTTTGGGTTTTTTGTCAGGCAGCATATTTTTATCGCCTGTAATTCTGTGTTGAGCAATTTGTTGTTGTGTGAGATTTTTGGGTCTAATTTTTTTGTGTGGTTTTCTGTGTATTGCATTATGGCTACTTTAAATGTAACGGGGCTCCTTAGTGAAGAGAGGTGGCAAGATGGGCTTGCAGAGCTAAATAAGGGAGTCAGAAATAGCAGCCGAGTTTTTTTTTTAAATCAAACACACACAAACACACACACACACACACACACACACACACACACATATATATATATATATATATATATATATATATATATATATATATATATATATATATATATATATATATATATATATATATATATATATATATATATATATATATATATATATATATATATATATATATATATATCTCTCACGAAGGAAGTAATAGGAAAGGCACCTCATCCTCTAACGGTTTATTTCCAATGCCGACGTTTCGCGACGAATTTCAAGTCGCATTTTCAAAGCTATAAAATATAATTTGCGAACATTAATAACAAATTAATTTATGGAGATATGCAATGGCAACAGCTCTTTATGTAGTAAAAATATTTAAAACAAAACACCTCATTCCAAGACAAGTCAATAATAAGTAAAATGAGTTCACTGAAATCTTAAAACAACCTACCTATTTGAAAGAAAGAGCAAGACTAACATAAATAAATAAAAACAGAGTGAGGAAAACCAGTTGCTCAAACTAGGCTATAAACAATCTTACTGAAGACGATTGAGTATTTAACGACGGTACAGTCTTTTTGATAATTATGGATTCTAGGATGGTTAAGTCGTCGTTGTTCTGCAGTTGGCCTAAGATGGAAAAATCCTTGCTGTCAATATAAGTTTTACATAATTTTGAATGATTACGTATATTTGATTGTTCAGGATTAGATAACCTGCTACCTGTTCTACGACTTATGCCCTGTGGGAATCTATGCGGACCTTCAACAGCCTCCTTGTGCATCTCACGCATATCCCGTGATTTGTAAACGACGTTGGACGAAAACAGAGGGCTGAGCCGGTCTTTGACTCTAAACAGAGACCCTATTGTTAAGGGATTTATCGGGATGATTTTCAAATTCAAAGCTGGAAAATTCTTTTGAATAATGACTGTGCATTTTCTCCTAAACGTATCATCATGCACGAAAGGGAAACTTGCATACATCTTCAGTTTCGGCACAGTCGATTCATGTGTTGCTTGAGTAATTTTCTGCATTAGCAATTTGTTTAGGGTTCTGAAAAAAAAGTCGTGAAGGAAAAGTTATTATTGAAATATTTCACTAAAAAGGATATCTCGTCGTGGAAGCTCATCCAGCTTGACGAGTGGGTATAAGCCCTATGGAGGAGGGTTAGAATAGAGTTCAGTTTCAAATGAAAGAAACACGAACTATAAAAATTCATTCCCAAACCAGTAAATGTATTTTTCTATACACACCTGTGTAAAAACCTGAGTCACCTCTGGAAATAATAAGGTCAAGGAAGGGGAGTTTGTTATTTACCTCCTTCTCCATAGTAAACCTTATGTTTGGATGTTGTCGGATGACGAACTCCAGAAAGGACTCTGCATGACATTCATGACGAAATAGGAGAACGTGTCGTCAACATATCTTCGATAAAATAGAGGGCGGAACCTAATGGGACATTCTTCTATTATGCGCTCCTCCAGGAGCACATGAAGATGTTAGCAAAAATTGGACCAAGTGGTGATCCCATGGCCATCCCTTCAGTTTGTTTATACAAACTGAAGGCAAAGGTCGTGTCCAGCACGGCCAGCTCTAAAAGTTGTTTAAAAAAATGTCCTACTAAAATTATTAAAAATTGCATCTTCATCAGTAAAAGTTTGCTTAATATTATCTCAGTATTATATTATTATTATTATTATTATTATTATTATTATTATTATTATTATTATTATTATTATTATTATTGGAGAAGCAATTCACAGTTATGTATATATATATATATTTAAAGATAAATATACAACTGTGGATTTGCTCTTCATTTTAAGACTCATGCTACTATGAGTATTTTTTTATTACTATTATTTTTTTTTTTTGAATATGAATCCAATTCATACGGGACAAGCATACAGGGACCATTGACTTGAAATACAAGCCTCCAAAGTTTATGGTAGACAGGTTTTCCAGGAATATTGGAAAAGTTTTCCGTGCGTCTTTTGTGTGTTCTTTGAAGACTCTAAAACTTATTTCTGAACCGAAGAAAATTTTTATTTAAATAAGACAACGTTATTTTAAACTACTCTGTATCCTTCAAAAAATACTATTATAATTTGATGCTGGTACCATAAAAACTATTTATAAGGTACTCTACTATATCTTTGGAATTTTGTTTAATCATTCCAAAATATCCTCCATTTTATTTCTCTCTCTCTTTTCTCTAGAATTAAAGGTGATCAATGGCAATGGAGAAGCCTTGTTAAAACAAAAAAGGTCACTTTTCTCTTGAAGCTGACTGGATTACTGGGCGCTAGTGATGACCATTTCAGGAAACAGAAATTCTTGAGACCACCTTATTTTTAACTATTGGGGGAAAAATTAACACACACACACACACACAAACCAGTGTATACACACATACATATACATATATATATATATATATATATAAATATATATATATATATATATATATTTATGTATATGTATCTATCTATAATAATAATTTCCAAGTTGATCTTGTCCTCCCTGGGGTGTAGAAAGCTTTCTACGAAAATAGCATTTTTTTAAAGAAATAAATGTAAAATAGCGAAAAATCATCATGATCTTCGGGTCCTATCCCTATATATATATATATATATATATATATATATATATATATATATATATATATATATATATATATGATATATATTATTTTTATAAAAATGATCATCTTATCATATATATATATATCCAATATACATATATATTCTATATATATATATATATATATATATATATATATATACATATATATATATATATATATATATATATATATATATATATATATATATATATATATATATATATATATATATATATATATATATATATATATATATATATATATATATATATATATATATATATATATATATATATATATATATATATATATATATATATATATATATATATATATATATATATATATATATATATATATATATATATATATATATATATATATATATATATATATATATATATATATATATATATATATATATATATATATATATATATATATATATATATATATATATATATATATATATATATATATATATATATATATATATATATATATATATATATATATATATATATATATATATATATATATATATATATATATATATATATATATATATATATATATATATATATATATATATATATATATATATATATATATATATATATATATATATATATATATATATATATATATATATATATATATATATATATATATATATATATATATATATATATATATATATATATATATATATATATATATATATATATATATATATATATATATATATATATATATATATATATTATATATATATATATATATATATATATATATGATATTTTTCCCGACGACGAGAAAAGGATACGATGATGATTTTTCACTAAATTTTTAATTTCTTTCTTTTTTAAATATTGATGTTTTTCGTGGCAATAAAGCTTTCAAGAAAATTTCATACCTTCTGCTGCAAGAAAGAATCATTGTCGCCTGGCGCCGTAATATCTTCGTGTTTTTCCTGCAGTCGTTTTAGAATTCTTCCGCTCATGCGTATAGCGCCATCACTCAATAGGTGCACTGACACCAAGGACTACAGTGGCCATCTCAGGGATCCTCCAGGAAGACGTCTTGAAGCCTTCAGAGACAGCATGTGAGCAAAGAAGGCGAAGTTTATGGTTAAAATGAACTGGATGACGAAGCAGATCGACTAAAAGAGATTTTCAAGAGGGAAAAGTACATCACGAGAATGGCAGATAGCTTCAGTCTGTAATTGTTTACTGCTGAAAATATGGACTACTTCGCGGAGCAGTATGAAGTCGAGGTTCCCGCCTTCTGCGATTATTCGGCACCTCTACAGTCGTATTGTCACTCACGGACGCAAGCTCTTCATTCGAAATAAGGAAGGAAATAATCAAGAAGAGAGGAAGACAGTGGAACGGAGGAACTGAAGAATTTATACGAAATAAAAGGTAGAGAACTTGAGGTGTTTTCTAAGCTGATTGAGAGGGGATTTTGGATGCCCAAAATTACCGCTTGGAGCAGTTCTTCGCTCGAAATAAGAAAGAGAAGGAACAAAAAAAGAGACGACATCGGCGTGGAGGTATACTGAAGAATGCTGACGAAGAATAAAGTAGATAACCTGAGGTGTTAGAAACTACTTCAAAGATTTGGATTCACAGAATTACTTTTCGGAGAAGCAAGGAAGAATCGAAGGGATGATCAATATCGTCAGTAAGAGGGAATCTCATAAGTTTATAGAAGACGACTCCTTAAAGCAAAGAAGCTGTTTATGTGCCAGAAAAAGAACTCCAAGTAATGGTTATCGCGATGTTGAAATGATCTAAAACCTTCGAGATTTTCCTTGAAGACATTTTGGAATCCTTCAGTCCTCCGGCTCCTGGAAGGACGAGAGAAATGCCATTCGCGCATGCGCCGAGCTTCAAAGTGTCCAAGAACAATCTCCGAGATGCTTCAAATCGTCTGGAAGCCTTCGGAGACAGAAAGTGTCAGTTTTGAAAAGTAGGGTAAGAGAAAGCAAAGAGTATTGGTGAGGGGAAGGGTCCGACCCAGAGGCCGCTTCCTTCCTCCAAGGAAGCAGCCTATGGGTCTGACCCTTCCCATGGAAAGGGCCCAAGCCCTTTAAGGATTGGCCCCAAAGCCTACAAGGCTTGCCAGTCTTTGAGGGCAGCCTTGAAGGGAAGGGTCCGACCAGAGGCTGCTTCCTCGGAGGAAGGCAGGTATCCTGTCAGGCTGGGGAAGCAGGCCTGGAGAGGGCCCAAGAACTTCAAGGATGAGGCCCAAAGTCCTCCTAGGCTGGCCAGTCTCTTGAGGGCAGCCTTGAAGGGAAGGGTCTGACCCAGAGGCTGCTTCCTCGGAGGAAGGCAGGGTATCCTGCCAGGCTGGGGAAGCAGGCCTGGAGAGGGCCCAAGAACTTCAAGGATGAGGCCCAAAGTCCTCCAAGGATGGCCAGTCTCTTGAGGGCAGCCTTGAAGGGAAGGGTCCGACCCAGAGGCTGCTTCCTCGGAGGAAGGCAGGTATCCTGCCAGGCTGGGGAAGCAGGCCTGGAGAGGGCCCAAGAACTTCAAGGATGAGGCCCAAAGTCCTCCAAGGCTGGCCAGTCTCTTGAGGGCAGCCTTGAAGGGAAGGGTCTGACCCAGAGGCTGCTTCCTTGGAGGAAGGCAGGTATCCTGCCAGGTTGGGAAGCGGGCCTGGATAGGGCCCAAGAACTTCAAGGATGAGACCCAAAGTCCTCCAAGGATGGCCAGTCTTTTGAGGGCAGCCTTGAAGGGAAGGGTCCGACCCAGAGGCTGCTTCCTCGGAGGAAGGCAGGTATCCTGCCAGGCTGGGGAAGCAGGCCTGGAGAGGGCCCAAGAACTTCAAGGATGAGGACCAAAGTCCTCCAAGGATGGCCAGTCTCTTAAGGGCAGCCTTGAAGGGAAGGGTCTGACCCAGAGGCTGCTTCCTGGAGGAAGGCAGGTATCCTGCCAGGCTGGGGAAGCGGGCCTGGAGAGGGCCCAAGAACTTCAAGGATGAGACCCAAAGTCCTCCAAGGATGGCCAGTCTCTTGAGGGCAGCCTTGAAGGGAAGGGTCCGACC